>NW_017722542.1:0-547 GCF_001865875.1 Lupinus angustifolius | reverse complement strand
TTTATGAAGAAATGGTGTGTTGCAATCTATTTTGCTCGAGGGAAATGACCTCTATTTATAGGCTCCACTCCAGACTTCTGAGCTGCTGAGCTGCACCGCTCAACAGTTGACCAAACCCTTCAGCATGGGTTTGGTCCCTTGACCAAGTAGCTTAATCACCTCCTTGTGCATGACTCATCAAAGCTAGTTTTGGGGTATGAGACCAGTTATTGTGAGCTACTTCTGAAAAGCCTATGGTAGGCTACTTGAGGTGAGGTCATGGATGACTTCATGGTTTGCTTGATGGTTAAGTCAAGTCTGGTAAGCACCGCCCAACGCACCTGCTTCACCGTTGAGCTGCTTATTTAGCAGCTTCTGACTGTGATGACTGGGACGTGGCTTGGTGCTTGCTGATCTGGTCAGGAGTCTGGTTCTCCGCTGAGCAGCTTGGTTGGACCGCTGAGCAGCTTGTTCAGCAGCTTAGTCTTATGTCAGGCTCGTGTCTGACCGTTTCAAGCATATTTCTGACCGTGTCAGGCCTAGTCTGGTGCTAGGCTGAGCGACTAAG
>NW_017722541.1:0-4589 GCF_001865875.1 Lupinus angustifolius | reverse complement strand
TGATTTTCTTGACTTTTGTTGCTTTTTGACCATGAATCCTTTCTCTTCTTTTCTTCATTTTATCTCCTACAAAATACATAAAAAGGCAATACAAACACAAATATACCAAATTGTGATATTTTATACAAAAAGTATTGTTTTAAGTTGGTTTCTCTCAATTATGCTTAAGATAAGTGTCATAAAAGTGTAGAATTTTTAAGTATGTTTGGCACTTATCACTCTAACACCCCGATTGTGCTATAAATCCAACTATTTCACATTCCCTTTTACCTACTGCCGATCAAGGGCTCAAATGTCGTTTTGGGAATTGAGTGGCTACAGATGCTAGGCCCAGTTACGTCAGATTTTACCATTCCTTCAATGTCCTTTAAGGTGGGTGACAACACAATTACTCTCCAAAGGGATACTAATTTCTCTTGTACCCCATCTACCTTCCACCAACTAACTAGGTTAATTCACACAAATGTCATTGCTTCCTTATACACTATTACCTTCCTACAGTCCCACAAACACAACCAGATAACCACCTCGATATTACTTCCCTTTTGTCCACTTTCCCCACACTCTTCCAACAACCCAAAGGATTACCCCCGACAAGACCACACGACCATAATATTACCCTCTTTCCCAATTCTACCCCCATATCACTTAAACCTTACAGATATCCCCATTACCAAAAGTAGACCATGACTACAATGATTAAGGAGATGTTACAGGAGGGCATTATTGTACCGAGTACAAGCCCATTCTCTTCCCTAAATTTACTGGTTAAAAAAAGGATGGAACATGGCGATTTTGCGTGGACTATCGCGCATTGAATGCTCTAACAGTAAAAGATCGATTTCCAATTCCTACAATTGATGAGTTACTTGATGAATTAGGTGTTGCAACCATATTTTCTAAGATCGATTTGAGATCGGGTTACCACCAGATCCTTGTGAAACCCGAGGATACACACAAAACTGCGTTTAGAACATTTGATGGGCATTATGAATTTCTAGTTATGGCATTTGGGCAAACAAATGCGCCATCTACATTTCAGGCAGCAATGAATGACCTCTTGCAACCACATCGACGTCGGTTCGTACTGGATTTCATTGATGATGTACTTATTTATAGTGCTTGTTTAGCTGATCATTTAGTTCATTTGGAAGTTATTTTGAACCTACTGGTTTCTAATCAGTTTTATGCAAAGCTTTCCAAGTGCAGTTTTGGGTGTTATCTCAGTTACTTATCTCGGTCACATTATTTCAGAAAACGGGGTCCATCGTGACCTCGAAAAAATTCAAGCAATGGTCGATTGGCCACGACCTCGTTCCCTCACAACCCTAAGGGGTTTCCTGGGCCTCACGGGATTTTACCGGAAGTTTTTTCCGCAATATGCTTCGCTCGCCGCGCCCCTCACTAATTTACGAAGATTACAACAATTTACATGGTCTATAAAGGCTAACACAACCTTTACAATGTTAAAAAAAGCAATGACAACCACTTCAGTTTTACAACTTCCATATTTTTCAGAACCATTAGCTGTTGAGACGGATGCCTCAGCTGTTGTGATCAGAGCCGTCCTCTCCCAAAAAGGGCACCCCCTAGCCTACTACAGTAAAAAGATGTCGAATCGGATGCAACACTCATTAACATATGTGAGGGAAATTTTTGCGTAAGTGAATCTGTAAAAAAATGGAGACAAAACTTATTAGGGAAACCATTCACTATGTACACATATCAACAAAGTTTAAGGCACTTAATGACCCAAGGTTTTCAAACCCTAGAATAGCAAAAATGGGCTACCAAATTAATCGGATTTCAATATACTATCAAGTACAGAACAAGTACCTCAAATCAGGTTGACGATGGATTATCCCGATGCTTCAGTAATGATGCTTCGATCCTTGCCGCAATGACCTCACCGTGTCCTCAGATTCCGGATCAACTTCGGAAATTTTTTTCCTCTCTAGAGGGTCATGCGTTCCTCACACAACAAGAGTCAGATACAATTGGCATCCATCATTATCATTTATCACAGGGCATTATATTCTATAAGGGGCGCATTTTCATACCTGACTTGGCTTACTTGCGTCTCACCTTGATCCGAGAGTTCCATGAAACCCCGACGGCTGGTCATTTAGGTTGGAAGGCAACTTTAGCTCGTCTTTCATCTACTTGTTCTTGGCCAGCGATTGCACATCAGATCAAAAATTTTGTCCACCAGTGTGTCATATGCCAAACAAGCAAGTACCTGCCACAAAAATATCAAGGATTGTTACAACCTCTCCAAATCCCAGAAAAGGTGTGGGAAGATATAACAATGGATTTCGTTACTCACTTACCGGTTTCTCAGGGTCATACTATGATTTGAGCCATTGTTGATCAGCTAACAAAGTATCACTTCATAGCCCATCCAACCAAGTTTTCCACGGAAACCTTAGACCATTGTTTCCTCAATGAGGTCTAGGGGCTCCATGGTGTATCTTAGACTATTGTTTCTGACAGGGATCGAATCTTGCTCAGCAACTCCTGGAAGGATTTTTTCAAGTTGTTGGGTACCAAACTCTGTTACAGTACAACATACCATCCTCAATCAAATGGTCAAATCGAGGTGATAAACATAAGTTTACAGACTTACCTTCGCTGTCTCACTGGCTCCCACCCCAAAAAGTGGTTTTCTTGCCTTCCATTAGCCGAGTACTGGTTTAACACCAGTAAGCACTCATCCATCAAGATGTCCCCCTTTGAAGCCTTATACATCCGCTCTCCGCCTAGCATCAAGGACTATCTTCCCGACACAATGACACACTCCCAGATTCGCGACACACTACAAAGTAGAGCTCAACTTTTATCAACTCTAAAACAACATCTAAAACATGCTCAACAAAGGATAAAAGCACAGGCAGGTGGAACAAGAAGTGATGTTACCTTCCTTGTAGGGGACTGGGTATTGTTGCGTCTACAACCATATCGCCAACAAACTGTTTGCCGATGAACGTCATAGAAGCTATCACACAGGTTCTTTGGGGCCTTCCAGATTACTCACTATGTCGGAGAAGTTTCTTAAGAACTCGCTCTTCCCGAGTCCTCACGAGTGCATCCAATATTTCACGTCTCGGTCCTCCAGCGTTTTCATGGCGAACCACCTAGTTTAGTGGTCGATTTACCTAAGAATTTCCTCCCTCACGAGACAGACCCGTCACCACCTAAAGAACACGGTGAGACTCTGCATGTGCCTTCGATGGGGGATGGTACCCTTGCAGAACAGCCACTAGAAAGGACAGGAAGAAATAGAAACGGGTCTATAGAAGACAACTCCAGGGATCTCTCCTCACGAGTTAATGAAATGGATGGATTTTCGGTGAAGGACTTTGTTTATTCTCAGCACTCCTCGAAGAAGAAAGAAGAAAAGGAAAGGGCCTTTGGGGAAGGAGAAAACAAGGTGAAGGACTCACGGCTAGAAATTCTAAATGAAAAAAAAAAGAATTGGGAAGTACAAGACATAAGGCAACGGTCCCTACATTGAATGGAAGTAAATGTGGTGATAAAATCCCATTTACAATTCCAAGTGAAGTACATGGGAACCTGGACAACTTTCACCCATCAGATTTGATTGTTGCATCTGGATCGTCGAATGAGACTCTCTCTTCCCCTTTAATTTTTCCCACACAGTCGTCTGTCCCATTAAATGCCTGGGTCAAAGAGCCAAAACGTGTGGCAGTTGCCCACGTTTCTGCACTGTCCACCCACCTTTCAAATTCAAATTCTACTTCCATCTCACCATCCATTAAGGAAGCAATCAATGCTACTTCTGAACTGCAGGATTCTCAAGATTTTTTTTTGCCTACACACTGCCCACCATCCACATCTTCCCAAGCACCATCTGGACCCTCAAACCTTGTGGACAAGGTTACTTTCGAAGAGATGGGCAATGATAGTGGCCCACGAACAAATTTGCCAAATAGGCCCAAAAGGAACAAACAAAAAACAAAGTGTGTTGCTGATTATGTTTAAATTGATTCCAATTATTATTTTCAGTTGTTATTTTCAATTAAAAATGATGGGTCAAACATGTTAAGCCCAACCTAGTACGAAAACCTAAATCTCTCTTGTAATGAAGTATGTAGTGTCTGCTGCAGTGGCTGCACCAGGGCAATGAAATTGTTATTCAGTATATTTTTTCTTGCTTCTACTTACTCTTGCTAAGTTTTTTTTCGGTTAATCATTAAGTTGGTAGTGGCTCCCTAACAGTTTCCTTTTTTAGTAAGATCTATTTTTTCTTCTATTTTCTTTTCTTAGTCTTATATATAAATAAGTGATCAATTGTACTTATTTACATTGAGAAATTAATACAATTGATTTAGCCTTATTGATTCAAGAAACTCTGCATTTGGTGTTCTTTTGTTTCTTTGGTTTTGCCTTTGCTAGCACCATTGTTCTTCATTCCCAGGGAATTCAAGTCTAAGAAAGCTTACATCGTATGGGATGTACCTGAGGAGGAAACGACATCAAGCACCTCTAGTGAGGAGGAGTCAGCAAAGCTATGTCTGATGGCTAGATCTGACAACGATGGGAATGCAGACTCACACGAAGATAATCAT
>NW_017722540.1:0-459 GCF_001865875.1 Lupinus angustifolius | reverse complement strand
CAACTACAAAAAGAATTAGATGAATTGAAATTAGAAAATGAAATATTAGACCTCATCTATTCTTGTAGTACATGTAACTACTCTGAAAATAATTTATGTCAAAAACCTGTCTATGAGACTTGCGAGACTTTGCAAGAAGACAATTTTAAACTTAAAGAAAAACTCACACGTCTCACAAACAGTCAACAACAATTAGACACTTTGCTTAATCAAACAAGAAACGTTGGTGATCGTACAGGACTAGGTTATACTCGCTCTACTAAAAATAAAAGACTATATAGAAAACCTGTAGCTCATCCTAAAAATAATTTACTGCAATACATATGGTCATACTTCATATTCATATTACATCAGAAAGTATGGTATACCTAGCGGCGTTTATGTATGGATAAAGAAGGGAGATGACTCCCTGATTACTAACAGAAAAGGACCCAACATAAATTGGGTACCTGAGAAAAG
>NW_017722539.1:0-310 GCF_001865875.1 Lupinus angustifolius | reverse complement strand
GCTCCTCGCACTCCACAACAAAATGGAGTTGTTGAGAGGAAAAAACGCGTTTTAGAAGAATTAGCGAGAACCATGCTTAATGAAAGTAACACCCCCAAATACTTCTAGGCAGATGCAGTGCATACTGCACGTTATGTTATAAAACGAGTACTTCTAAGGCCAAATATAAATAAAAATCCTTATGAACTTTTGAAAGGTCGTAAACCAAACATATCCCATCTTCACGCTTTCGGGTGGAAATGTTTTATATTAAAAAATGGAAAGCGGGCTTTAGGAAAATTCGATTCAAAAGCCGATGAGGGAATATTTT
>NW_017722538.1:0-1761 GCF_001865875.1 Lupinus angustifolius | reverse complement strand
TTCTAGGTGTATTTTAACCACTGATACCTAACACATATAACACCTGCTCACACACATTTTTCTATGTCCATTACCATTAACCAAGCACATGCCACATATTCAGAAGCCATTAAATCTGATTGTTGGAAACATGCCATACAAACTGAGCTCAATGCTCTAGCAAAAAACAACACTTGGATCTTAGTCTCCTTACCTTTTGACAAGAAATCCATAGGGTGCACATGGATTTTTAAAGTCAAACATAATGCAAATGGATCTATAGAGAGAGGCACAAAGCAAGGTTGGTTGCAAAAGGATTTATCCAAACTAAAGGAGTAGACTACTTGGATACTTTCAGTCCAGTGGTGAAGATGACCACAATTAGAGTGCTCCTTTGTCTAGCTACCACCTTCAATTGGCACTTGCACCAATAGGACATCAATACAACTTTCCTTCATGGTGACCTCAAAGAAATAGTGTTCATGAAGATACCTCAAGGCTTGCACTGTTCAATCCCAAATTGGTCTGCAAACTTGAGAAATCCATCTATGGGTTGAAACAAGCAAGTAGACAATAGCATGACAAACTCACCACCATCCTACTCAAACTTGGTTATTCTAAATCATTTTCTGATCATTCTCTTTTTATTAGAAAAACCAACATTAACTTCACTGCTATGTTGGTTTATGTGGATGACTTAGTGTTAGTAGGTAATGATCTTGAACAAATAATTCACACTAAAGTTGACCTCAATGATAAATTCAGTATCAAAGAACTTGGAGAACTAAAAAATTTCCTTGGCATGGAAGTTGCAAGATCAAAGCAGGGAATATGTCTCTACTAGAGGAAATATACCCTAAACCTCCTTCAAGAAACTGGATTGCTTGCATCCAAGCCCTCTACAACCCCCATGGAGTATAACACCAAATTGCACTCTCAATCAAGACAGCTCTTTCACGATATCACTACATACAAAAGATTAATGGGCAAATTACTTTACTTAACCCACACTAGACCATATATATCATATGCACTGAGTTCACTTAACCAATATACTCCAACTGATTCACACCTCAAGGCAGCTCAATGAATCCTGAGATATCTTAAAAATTCACATGGGCAGGGCATTTTCTTCCCTAGCCAAAACACCACAATAATTCAAGGCTACTCAGATTCAAATTGGGCCATTTGTCTAAACAAAAGGAAATCAGTGACGTGGTGGTGTTTCTTCTTTGGCAATGCTCTCATTTCATGGAAAAGTAAGAAACGGAACACTGTTTCTCGATCATCATCAGAAGCCAAATATAGAGCCCTTGCCATGGCTGCTTGTGAAGCACAATGGTTACGTTTTCTCATCAAAGATCTTGGCCTCCAACATCCTAAACCTGTCAGTATATTTAGTGACAATAATTATGCACTTCACATAGTTGCCAACCCTGTCTTTCATGAAAGAACGAAGCACATCGAGATAGATTGCTATGTTGTTCGAGAGAGAGTTCAAAATAATACCATTCATCTTCTTCCCATTTTAACTACACTTCAATTGGCTGACATATTCACTAAATCTCTCTCTCCTCTTCCTTTTAGAAGCATCATGTCCAAACTTGGCATTCTTGATATTCACATGCCAAGTTTGAGGGGGTCTGTTGAAGGCAAAGTCATTGTTGACAAGCCCAAAGAGAAGTCCGAAGCTATTGCTACTAGCCTCCAAGATAAATAACAGAAGTTTTCTTTCTTTCTGTTTTTAGCAACTTTTTATATTTATGATATTTCTGTTATTTA
>NW_017722537.1:0-288 GCF_001865875.1 Lupinus angustifolius | reverse complement strand
TGAGCCTTATTGTTTCAAGAAACTCTGCATTTGGTGTTCTTTTATTTCTTTAGTTTTGCCTCTGTTAGCACCACTGTTCTTCATTCTGCAACAAGCTTTTCTTCTTCAAAACATCATGGAATACCAACTTTTATATTAAGTTATTTTCTTTCTCACTTATAAATTTTTCCGCTCATGCAATCTTATCAAATGTGAGACTGTTGGTGCAAAAATGATTATATGATGAACAACATCTAAATCCTTGAAGTTTTGGTGATCAATAAAGAGTTACACTTATATAGCATAGAT
>NW_017722536.1:0-11547 GCF_001865875.1 Lupinus angustifolius | reverse complement strand
GAATGAATTTGAGAAACAAAATATGCCTTTGTATATATTGAATGAATATGAGAGAGAAAAAATGATACATATTCACAGAGTGATTATGCATTATTTATATCTTTGAGCCAACTACCTACATTCTAAAAATAGCAAACCTAACTAAACTAACAAAACAATCTGATTAATCAATTAGCCATACTCGTTAATCGGTTAACGAATCTAGCATTAAGAATTACAATTTATTCAACACCCTCCCTTAATTCAAACTAGCTAGACTAATAACTCTAAGCTTATGCCTTAGCTCTTCAAACCTTCCCTTCTTCAATGGTTTGGTAAGCACATCTGCCAATTGATTTTTTGATTTGCAGAATTTCAATCTCACTTTGCCTTTGCTGACTTGGTCTCTTATGTAGTGGAACCTTGTTTCTATATGCTTACCCCTACCATGAGCCACTGGATTCAATGCTAGATTAATTGGAGATTTGTTATCGATCATTAGCAATATCCCACTATCTTGCTTCAGCCTTAGTTCTTCTAACAATGCCCCCAACCACACAGCTTGAAAAGAACACATGCAAGCTGCTATATACTCAACTTCACATGAAGATAAGGCCACTACATCTTGCTTTTTTGGAAAACCAACTAATAAGAGCATCACCAAAGCAAAATAGGTAGCATGTTGTGCTTTTCCTATCTACTTTATTTCCACACTAATCTGCATCAGAGAAGCCAACTATGTTGTTGTTGCTGCTTCCATCCAATCTTGTAGGATACATAATCTCATAACCCATAGTTCCTTTCAGGTACCTCAATAGCCTCTTCACTGCTCCTATATGACCTTGCTTAGGAGATTCCATAAATCTACTCACCAAACCAACTCCATATGCTATGTCCGGCCTCGAGCAAATACTTCATCATAATCAATGCCTTGCTTATACAAAAATCCTTTTGCAACAAGTTAGCTTTATACTTTGAAACTTCACCTTTTGGATTCAACTTTGTCTTAAACACCCACTTTACTACTATGGCCTTCTTTCCAGGTGGCAAATATGTTAAAGTCCATGATTTGTTTCTTTCAATGGACCTTAACTCTTCCTCCATGGCCTCAACCCAATGTGCTTGCTCTAGAGCTTCTTACAAACTTAGAGGATCCATTTTAGCAAGCAGTGCCATATGTACCAAGTCACCATTTGTAGTAATTGTAGAATTAGAGAAAACCTCATAATCCCATAATCTAGTTGATGGTTGTCTAGTCCTTTATGATGGTGTGATGTTGGTTGTGGTCTGAATTACTCTTTCTTCATTATCAACAGTCATTTCCTGAACTTCATCAAACTGAAGCACTCTTTCCATACAAGTTTCATTGTTATTATGGTTTCACTTCCAACATTGGCTCTCATCAAACCTTAAGTCTTTACAAATCATGAAGTTCTGATTCCGTGGAGCAAATACTTTGTATGCTCCAGTGGTATGATAGCCCATGAATATCAACTTCTCACCTCTATCATCTAGCTTTTTCCTCCTTGATTCAGGTATATGTCCATAGCATATTAAACCAAACACCCTAAGATGACTCACATTTGGTTTAAGATCTGACCAAGCTTCCATAAGAGTCTTGTAATTTAGTCTCTTAGCAGGACATCTATTGATGATGTATGTTGAAGTTGATACATCTTCTCTCCAAAACTCCTTAGGCAGGTTCTTTGCTTTCAACATACTTCTAGTCATGGTGAGTATGATTTTGTTTTCCCTTTCTACAGTGCCATTATGTTGAGGTATATAAGGGGCTATTACTTCATGGAGAATTTGCTCTTTGATGCAGAATTCTTCAAACTCAGCTGACATGTACTCACCTTCACCATATGAGCTTAGTTGTTTCAGCTTCAGCTCACTCTTTCTTTCTATTTGAGATTTAAATCTCTGAAATTTCTCAAACACTTCATTTTTCCTCTTTATTAGATAGATCCACTCTTTTCTATTAAGGTCAATAATAAATGTGATGAAGTATCAATTTCCACTAATTGAGTCAATTTCAAAGGGATCACACACATCACTATAGATTAGATCCATAGATTTCTCTGTTCTTGAAGGAACATTTGAAGCAAATGAGTTCCTTGTCTGTTTGTTGGTTAGACCATCACATTGTGTTTCAGGTATTCTTATGTGTGGTAACCCTACCACAACTCCATCCTTGCATAACAATTTTAAGCTTTTGAAGTTGAGATGTTCATACCTTTGGTGCCACAACCATGGATTCTGATCTATAACTGCCTCAAGGCACTTATTCTCACCCATATGTATATGTATTTTGAATGTTCTGTTTGGTGAGAGTGGTGCCTTTAAGATCATCTGGTTGTTTTCATCAATAAGACAATTAGCAAACCATTTTTCATTTCCATCACATATATATTTTTTCCAATAATTGACCAAGGCTAAGTGGGTTGTTCTTCTTCCTTGGTACATAAAGAACATTGGATATGTATGATTTTCTACCAACATGTCTTTGAATCATCACTTTGCCAATTCCTTCAGCTAGGACTGAGTTATGATCAACAAATTTTACTTTAATTTTGCATGTTTCATCAAGAGTAGCAAACTAGTCTCTTCTTCCTATCATATGGTTGAAGCAGCCACTGTCTAAGTACCAGAAGTCAGCATTCTCATCACCCATTTGATCATTTTTTGTAGTTACCATCACCAGGTAGTGATCCTCATCTGAGTCATTAGATTTTTCAGTTTGTGCCAACCTAACCTCCTCTTCTTTTCCTTTTGGCCACTTATTAAACTTGCATTCGGATGCAAAGTGTCCATAATTCCTGCAGTTGTAACACTGCACTTTCTTCTTGTCTACTTTCTTTCTATTTTCTGAGTTCTTGTATGAACTCTTGCTTTAATCATATTCACCTGTAGACTTAGTAGCATTGTTATCATTTCTTCTTCATGAAAATCCTTGTTCATTGGACCTCCATATGCTATTTTGTCATATTTCTTTGTTTCTTTTGTTCCAATGACTAGAAATTCTCTTATTGAACCTTGTCTGGAGTGCTTGACCATCATGCTTATCTAAATTCCTCTCTTTCAGCCTTAGTTCATAGGCTTCAAGAGATCCTTGCAACTCCTCAATTTTGTATTCTTGAATGTTCTTATATTCTTCTATTGCAACCACTATGTGATCATACTTAGAAGTGAGTGTTCTAAGTACTTTTTTCCACCACAAATTGATCCTTTAATTCTTCCCCACACGATTTCATCTGGTTTGTGAGTGTCAAAATCTTAGTCAAGTATTCTTAGACTGTCTCACTTTCATCCATTTGAAGAAGTTCATATTGTATTCTCAAAGTCTGCAATCTCACCTTCTTAATCTTAGCAGTCCCTTCATAGCTCTTCTCCAAATTATCCTAGACTTGCTTTGTTGTTTCTACACCAACAATCTTCTCAAAGTTGCCTCCATCAACACACTAATGGATAAGAAACAAAGCATTGAAGTCTTTCTTCTTTGCTTCCTTGTAGGTTGCTCTTTGAGCTTGAGTGGCATTCTCTCCAATTTCTTGGTACCCATTCTACACTATTTCAATGACCTCTTGAAATCCAAATATTACTTTCATTTGGTTTCTCCACCTATCATAGTTCTTGCCATCAAGAACATGTAGGTCATAGCAAATCCATTGTTGTTTGCCATTGTGTAAGGTCACTCTTTGTGCACTACTTCTTCTTCACTTTCTTCTTCCTTGGAGATTGATTCTTCTTGATTCTTGGATTCACACAGAATCTAATTCCTTTCTTCCCATTCATAGATCCCTTGCCTTTGTTTGGATCCACTCAGAATCGTATTGTATGCTCTTGATACCACTATTGATTATAACACACATAGTGTGCAAAGAGAAAAGAATGATAAGAATGAATTTGAGAAAGAATGAATGAATATGCCTCTGTATATATTGAATGAATATGAGAGAAAAAATGATACACATTTACATAGAGTGATTATGCACTATTTATATCTTTGAGCCAACTAACTACATTCTAAAAATAGCATACCTAACTAAACTAGCAAAATAGTTTGATTAATCGATTAACCATATTCGTTAATCGATTAACGAGTCTAGTAGGGAGAATTACAATTTATTCAACAAAAATAAACCATTAAAATATTACTAGTTATAAAATGTTTGGAACTTTCTTCCAAAAATAAATTTATATATAATTATCAAAGAATTGTAAAGACTTTATATATCAACCAAATAAAATTTGTTTTCCATTAAAGTATATCTGAAGTCATATAAACCTTATAGAGCCGTAGAGTCCAAAATATATAAGAGCTTTAGCACCCATGACTAACTAAAATCCATGTGGGTTGTATTCAAGTCATATTCATAGAGCATGAGCATATATGCATCCTCCAAGACACAACCATAATGGGAATATGCATCAAGTGAGAGTATTTTAGCAATTTGGGTAAAGCCCATGGGGTTCGTCCGCTGACACTTATTGGGCAGACAGTGCATGAAAAATATGTTCATTCGTCCTAGAATGTCCACCAAACATGTTCTATTTGCCCAAGGACTTGGCAAAACAGAAAGCTCATATGCATTATTGGATAAAATATTGAACATCAAATATATAAATGTACATGTATTTTGTCAAATGTGAAAAAATGTGTTCCATTTATTATATGAATTTGTATATCAAATATGAGAAAATACTATCATTTTCTTATCATATCTATATTTTTATTTTGTATATTATATATATTCATATGTACTCTTCCTTTTGTATTTTGTATGCACATTATATACTATATATATTATGTATTATATATACATTTGTATGACTATTTATTATGATAAATGCATATGTATATTTGTATGCAAAATATGTATTTTTTTTTTTATGTTGTATGACTAATGTATATACATTTATATATTTGTATATATATTCTGAATTTTATTTAGGGCGGCCGGCAAATGAGAGTATTTTAGTGGGTAAAGCCTATGGGGTTCGCCCGCTGACATTTATTGGGCAGACAGTGCATGAAAATATGTTCATCTGCCCTAGAATCCCCCCCCCCCAACAGGTTCTATTTACCCATGGTCTGGGAAAAACGGAAAGCTCATATGCATTATTGGATAAAATGTTGAACATCAAATATGTAAATGTACATGTATTTTGTCAAATGTGAGAAAATGTATTCCATTTACTATATTAATTTGTATATCAAATATGAGAAAGTACTATCATTTTCTTATCATATCTATATTTTTATTTTGTATATTATATATATCCATATGTACTCTTCATTTTGTATTTTGTATGCACATTATGTACTATATATATTCTGTATTATATATAGATTTGTATTTTGTTTGTATTTTTTCATTGGTATGACTATTTATTATGATAAATACATTTGTATATTTGTATGCAAAATATGTATTTTTATGTTGTATGACTAATGTATCTACATTTATATATTTGTATATATATTCTGAATTTTATTTAGGGCGGCCCACAAGTCTGCCTTTTCAAAAAATGGGTATATCCATGCCCGCTTTAACTTAAATGGGCATTGCATAAGCACGTGTAAGGTGGGAAAATGATCCTAATTGCCAAGGAGTAACTAAAATATTCTAATAATAATATAATAACTTACGGGCCATAATAAGAATATTTATAAGTATCACATTAAACATATTCATCAAGAACAAGGTAAGCATGCATAAAATGACACATGCCAATATAAATTTCAATAGCTAAGAAGGCAAATAATTATGACAGAAATACGTTATATTGCGGTTTCCAGAATATTACTATCTCACACAATCAGATCTACAAATAAAAAAGACAGCTTAAGAGGCTAGCTAGCAAACAAAACGTTTAAAATTAAAATATTTCTGTTTTTCATTAAACCAATCTTATTTATGTCTTTTATGTTAAAAAGAGTAACAATGATTTTTACAGCTTACTACAATTCATTTTAAGTGTTTTTACTATAAGATATAATGATTCCTTATTATGTCTTAAAGTTTAGTCAAGTGCATTAATAATATTAACATTTAGGAATTAATATCTAATGAGATATTAGTAATTTCAATCATAAATTATAAACTATAATAAATACTTGAATTTAAAGTATTAAATATAGAATTGGTGTTGTAACTATTAGATATGAAAGAATACCTTCACTACCTAATAACCTGACAAAGAAATAAAACGTGAAATGAAAATAATGTAGAATTTGGGCATTGTGCATATAATAAATGATAACAATTGCCTTACTTCTCTACTTATCTCATGCAAAATTTGGGCATACTTGCTAGTCAACCAAGTCTTGGATATAATACTCGTTTATGGAGAGGATCCTTATTTGATAAGTTGTCCATGCATTCCAAAGGTGCTAGAAGGGCAAACTCTGCCTCTCTTATAATTGTCTCATCATTCTTCGACATTATTTCCATAAAATTCACAATTTACATCCAACAACAATATAAAAAGGATCACATATATCCTATGAAGCACCAATATTGATATGTGTATGAGATACAATTCGTATCCGATACGTCGATACACATATTCTTGAAAATGCATGATATGATATGTTTGTGATAAACGTATAGAATATGCACAAAGAATTCATAAAACATAATAAACGTATAGATCACATATCCATATATCCTGCTTAGTGTGTGACTGCGTGTTCCTGACCAAGGATGTCTAGCCAAGCTTGGTGTGTGATCGTGTGTTACTGATCGAGGTTGCCTAGCCAAGCTTAGTGTGTGATCGCGTAATTCAGATCGAGGCTGCCTAGCCAAACTTGGTGCGTGAGTGTGTAATTCTGACCGAGGCTATCGATTCAGAATTGGTGTATGACCCAGAGCTTTGGCCAAAGTGATGCCAACCCAATGTAAACGAAATTTTTCACCTTGCTTCATTACTCCCTCACAAGCTGGAGAATATATATCAAGAATTCCCAACTTGGATAACAGAATCAATAATAAATGAAAATGAATGGTGAATATATTTCTATATTTGTGATAACAGCCACATAAACTGCAAAGCAGCATACTAAGACGTCAGCATTATCTTGCACAAGATGAATTGAATCTAGTAATTTGTAATACATTTGAGGAATTTTCACAATAGAAACTATTTCACATGATAAAGTCATTCAAACACAATTCTTTCATTTTGGTAGAGAACCGCGAATTAGTTCTTCCATACCAATTTATGGTTCTTTTTGAAAATTGGTTCCCTATCAGAAACAAACCATTTTTTACCTACAATTTAAGTAAATGAAAAGAAGTGTAATTGGTAATATATAATGAGCTATATAAATGAATTACAACAAACAAGAAAGAAATTTATCTCTACAAACATAGCTTCCATGCAAAATTAAATGGCAACTGATGCTTTACTTTTCTCATACAGAGTGTTATAAGGTAACTATTAGATGTGAAAGAATACCTTCACTACCTAATAATCTAACAAAGAAACAAAACGTGGAATGATAATAATGTAGAATTTGGGCATTGTGCATATAATAAATGATAATAGTTGCCTTACTTCTCTACTTATCTCATGCAAAATTTGGGTATACTTGATAGTCAACCAAGTCTTGGATATAATACATATTTATGGAGATGATCCTTGTTTGATAGGTTGTCCATGCACTCCAAAGGTGCTAGAAGGGCAAACCCGGCCTCTCTTCTAGTTGCATCATCATTCTTCGACATTATTTCCATAAAATTCACAATTTACATCCATCCACAATATAAAAAGGATCACATATCCCTATATCCTATGAAGCACCAATATTGATATGTGTGTCAGAAACAATTCCTATCTGATACGTCAATACGAATATTCTTGAAAAGTGAAAACTAAAAACCTTACCTTGCTTTTACAATTGCATTTATTGTCTTTTCTTCCTACGGACTTAAGTGGCAATGTTGTGTGTCAAGTCTTCTGGTACCTATGACAAAATATTGAATATTAGTTTTGGAAGCTTAGTAAGGAGTAAATGTAAGAAACAATTTACAATAGACTAATATCCACTACAAAATAAAAGACATTTGGGGACATACTGTTTGCCACACTTACTAACATCATGGCAAATTCAAAAAAATAAGGCCCAAAATTAATATTGTGTAGCCCATGGTAAATAATATTCATGTTCATCTTTCACTATCACACTTTAACATTCATCACTTTCACGTTCATCACTCTATTCTCTTTTCCAAAAATCACTTCTTCACTTTACCACTTTCACACAATCACACCATGACTCTAATATAAAAGCTTAAAAATTAATTATCCAGAAATTACTTCTTCACTTCATCACTATCTAGAAATCACTTCTTCACTTCATCACTATCCAAAAATCACTTCATCTTTGTTGAATTCCAAGATCGTTCATATATCTGTAAGAAATCACTTTATCTCCTTTTTTAATTCTATAATTTTGTTTCAAATCACTTCATCAGCTCTAATCCCTAATTTTTGAGTTTCTCAAATCCCTAATTTTTGAGTTTCTCAAATCCCTAATTTTTGAGTTTCTCAAATCCCTAATTTTAGGCTGAGTTCAGAGAAAAGTTAAAAAAGGAGAATCCAAACAACAAATCTGTCGCCACTGTGAGTGATTTGGTTTTGTGTTACTTTACATTTTTTCCCTGAAATTTAGAAGTTTATTTTCAAATGTAGTTACATTTTTACTAGTGTTCACATAGTATTGTTGTAATAAGGAGATAGCCAAACAATTTGAGTGGTAATTTTAACATGAGGAGTATATAACATTTCACCAAGAACCTGCTGGTGGTGTTGATAAGCCCAATGGCACGTGCTTTTAAAGTGTTTGAAGATTCAAATTTGTTTTCCGCCGATGTTAAATTTTCTAGATAATCCCTTTATAGACATGGTTTTTTAATTGCTCTGTCCTGTCTCCTAGATAACTAATTCTGACTTTGAATATATAAAGGATAAAGGATTTGATTCAAAACTAAGATAATTTTGGGCAAAGATAGTGATACATTTTTACCATTATATATGGAAAAGGAAAAGTAAGGCAGAAAAAGGGTTGCATTTTGTTAGCACACCAAGATGAAGATTCTCTTTAATGCCACTCTAATCTGGTCTACATTATACTTTATGTCTTTTATGGTTATTGACTTTCAGCTCCATCTTTCTTGACATGTAATACAATGATTTCTATCATGTTGGTATTGAGATGAAGATTTCAAATCAGAGTGACCGAATTCAATTATCTTAAAAGTCAGAAAGAAAGGAAAAGTGGATCATGTTAAGTGGATATTTTGTGCTGAGCTTTTTTAACCCATTATATGATTAAGTACATTAACATAGACGATAGATCATGTGTTAGTATTAAACTAAATATAGTTGTGCTATATATTTACTTATGTATGTTAGAAAATATATGTTCTTATAACAATATTATGCATTTTTATATTCTATGTTGGTATTAAACTAAATGAATGCCAAGATTTAGAGGTCACTTTTTAAGATATTGTGATTTGTGATAGGTCAATATGATAATGAAGAAATATTTTGCATGTCTTTATATTCTGCATATTTTTTAAAACTATTGTAATCTGTTAACAGAGCTCAAAAGTAGTTCTTTGTTGTGGCTACTTGGAAAAATAGCTTGAAAGCAACTCTTGATGCTGAGCTGAAAAAATTAAGGTAATATTTAAGTTATTGTTAAGTTAATCATTAACATGATCACATTACTTTTTCTATTATACATGACATCATGATGCATGTAGGCACAACACACTACAAAAATATAGCAGAATGGGCACTCTACGGATGCCACATTTTCCAAAACCGTAGCTAAAATATTACAAATACACACGGATAGGAATGGTTAGTTCTCATAGACAAGTGGTTTGGTTATTTTTTCTCAACTTGGGCAACATGGGTTTGATTCTTTTGTGGCACTTTTAATTTTTTCTCTCTTTATTTTCCCATTTCTCACTTTCTTCAATCTTCTTCATTGTCTTTTCTTCTCTCTCGTTCACTCTCTTCTATTCTCTCTCTCGTTCATCTCCTTCACTCATTCAAGCAAGGTCAAGTACGTGAATTTGATTCTCTTCATTGTTGTGAGTTCAATAACACCAAGTCGAATTGAAGCTTCTTCCAAGGTTCGATTCTCTTCAATTCTGTATAAAAATACCTAATTAATTGATTCTTAAACTATAATCATTAATCCTAATTATCTAATTTCACATTTTCTAAATCTTCTATTGATTTCCCCAAATATGTTGAAATCCCTAACCTGTGAGTTTTTTTTATTAGTCTATGTTTAAGCTTTTGCTTCTAAATCTGGATTTTGTTGTTAGTTATTATAGGTAGAGGGTTATGCATAACTGAATGGATCTGTTCTTGTAAATGATGAGAATGATTCCTTAAACATTTTCTCTCAGTGAACTGAGGTTGCAAAAGAATTTCCTAGGTGAGACAATTCCAACCTAAATTGACAGGTGTTCATCCCTGAAATACTTGTAAGCTCTCTCTATCAAGCTCTATTATTTTTTCTTTATAAGTTTAATGTTGATGATTTGTCTTTAGGCATGGCAAACGTTTCTTTGGTTGTGTTAAGCATAAAAACTACTTGCGTTATTCTATAGGTTTTTTGTAGCATTGTTATCCAATAATGATATAACAGTGTTATTCTTTAGTTATGTGCTATTTATTTAGTTACCCAATAATGATATAACAAATACATTAGGTGCATTATAAATATTATATTTTATTTGAGGTAACTAAATACTATTATTGATGATGATCAAATAAGTTATGCTGCAATTTGACCAAGCATATCATTGGATATGCAAACATACACACACAAAAGTAGTAGTAGTGAAAGAGGAGTCTGCAAAGGTTTAAGCAGAGGATATGGCCCTGAATAGAGTGACAAGATAGAAAAGGGTTCATGGATATGTCAAGCCAAGTTTCATTAGAGGAACAGTAACAACTTCAAGAAATAAGAAAACAACAAATATTAGTATAATAACAACATAACATGCATGCTTGGGTTTCCCATTTAGTACTTTATGAGATATTTGTAATGTATTGTACCCTAACAAAGACTAAGCCAATTTTCTAGTACTTTATGAGATATCTGAGATGTCATTTGCTTGATGTAGTTCTAGTTGATAACTCTTTAACTATAGTGACTCTCCTGTCTACAATTCTCTTTTTGTCACACTTGTATGAAGTCAACTAAACTTTGCCAACACCAATGAACATCTGATTGTGCTCATTACTAGTGAGTTTACACACAAGTGGTTCTTTTCACATATTCCTTAGCATTATGATGATCATTTGTTACAAATTCCGTTTGATAGAAATTTGAGGTTGATATTTTCAGCTTGGAGACAAAGTAAGAACCAAATCTTGAAATATTAGATAATATCCATTTTGTAAAAAGAAAGTTAGTCAAATGTTCATACAACAACTATTTATAGGAATGAGTTGCAAGGTTGAGTTTTTGTTGTATATGGAATTTGTTATAATTGTTCATTTTTTTTGTTTCATTTTTTTTTGTTGATT
>NW_017722535.1:0-9524 GCF_001865875.1 Lupinus angustifolius | reverse complement strand
CTTGCTTTAATATGAGATGTTGGTGTTCTTCCGTCTCATATTTAATAGTGTCATTCAAAGTTACGATGTTGAATGACATTATTAATTACGATATTTGGAATAGTGTTACTAACAATGTTATGAGCTTGGTAGTAGCTAGTGGTTTCATTTTTGACATATTAATAATTTAACATTACATTTATTATATTTATGTACATACCAATTTCACGAACTGCTTAAAATTTAAGGAGTTATCAAAAAGAAGAAAACAATTATCGCAACTATTTGCAAAAGAAATAAAGTGTATAAGGGTTTTTACGGATTTTCCCCTTAAATTTATCTAACACATATTACATATAAAGAAACAAATTAATTATTTTAATATTTCCCCTTTCCCTCTTTACTAAAAGATTTATACACACTTATACATCATTCGGGATCCATTTGTATTACATTTTCAAAGAATAAATGATGATTAAACATGAATGATGGATGATAAAATGACAAATGACAAATTGTTAGTGCATATTTTTTTCTCAAAATATAGATGGTCATACATATGAAAAATCATAATTCATTGTATCCAAAAAAATAATATTATTTGACATACTATGATTCATAGATATGATGTCAACATATCAAACTCATTCACATTAAGTACATATATCTTTTTCTCAAAATACACATTGGTCATACATCTGAAAAATCAAGATTCATTGTACCAAAAATAACATTGTCTTATATACCACGATTCATTACATCACAATTTTATTATCAAGAGTAAATATGTTATGGTAAACTAGTTTCCATATATCATGTCTATCATACCATATATCATGTGTATAGATGATATAATAGATATATGACAAATAGTTTAATATATATCAATATTATAATTTATGAGAAAAATATATGTATTTACCGTGTTTGAGTTTTATACATTGTTACGGTACTATCAATCATTCATATTTAATTATTATTGACTATTTAAAGAAAGTAATTGAAATGAATAGTGAATGATATAATTATTGTGTATCAACCTTTACCTGACAATGCACATATATTACACTCATAATTTATATATCTCTAATACATTATTTATTATTGACATGTTAATTGTCATTGTCTCTTAAAATATATATTAATGATAAATGATGATGGTAAGTATTATGTGTCAAGTTATTTTACTTTGCACACTTTTCTTTATTTACTAGTTTATCATAAGATCAATGGTATACATATACTTATGTTCTTGTTATGTGTATCATATGGTAATCTATTTAATCTAAGTGATGTTGCCTTAGATTTATCTTTGTGCAGAATATATAGTTAAATCATTCACTCTTCAATTTCGTCATCGACATTGCTACATACGTAAATGGAAACCCAATTTTTGCAGCTTCTCCTTTTAAATTGTTCACTCTTGAAAGCAATAATATCATACCATGCTTGTGTGAAGGGATATATCTTACTTCTTCTTTATTTGTCTTGTGTTTTAGTTTGATTTGGTTTGTTTCTCACAGGTTAGAAAAGATGTGGCAAGAGCTATAGACTTAGATGGTTTAATTATCTCAAA
Source organism: Lupinus angustifolius (assembly GCF_001865875.1). Classification (NCBI taxonomy): domain Eukaryota; kingdom Viridiplantae; phylum Streptophyta; class Magnoliopsida; order Fabales; family Fabaceae; genus Lupinus; species Lupinus angustifolius. The sequence goes on along the minus strand of NW_017722535.1, from coordinate 7,969 downwards.
CCAAACATTAAGCATGGTGAGTTCTCTAAAGCAGAAGAAAGATAATCATTGAAGGTTGGTTGAGATATAGAGTGATAGGAGTACACTCCTTAATGTGCCTAAGCCTATTATTAAGCCTTTTAAATTTTTAACTTTCATCAAACAAAATCATTCACTATGATGATGTGAATTGATTTGTGTGTTTGTGTATACTATAATTGGTGTAAAACTAGTATGCAAAAGCTCGTGTGCAAGTAGCAGCGTTGATAGTGTGGTCAGAAATGTGATTTGTCAGGATAAGGTTGCAATGGAAGGGGAGACATGGAAATTAAACATCTTTACAAGTTTAATCAATTATTGATATTGTTATTGAGACTCTTCCAGTCACTCTCTATTTGTTATTGAGACTTCTGATATTAATAATAAATATTATTGATTTTGAATCTCAAGAATTCTGTATTTTGAAATTCCAATAGTTCTTGATTGTTGGAACCAACTGATATAGGTTGTCCTACAGATTGGTATACTTAAAAATTCATATGAAGTCATGTTGAAGGAATTGAAGAAATGGAGGAAGCCCGAAAAGGTGATGCTGAAGTGATCAAGTGGGCAAGACTAGAAGTTCCATGTGATTATGCGTGAAATTTTTACTATAGAAATATTAATGCATTTTTTAACAAATTTGGAATGTTTCAACAATTGGTTTGAATGATACATATTATGTGAACTTATTCATGCTTATGTATTTGGAATTATTTTAAGATGAAGGTGATGATAATTTGAGATATTGGGTCCAATTTCATAGTATTAATGCTTATATAATATAATGATTGTTAGAGAGGATTAGGAGAGGAATATATGTGAAAATAACTTAATAAATAATTAGCCACGGTTAAACTGTGGTTAAAGTAATGGTATAAACTAGCCACGGGTGTGGTTCACATTAGCCACGGTTGAACCGTGGTTAAGGAAATGTTACCACACTTCTCATAGATGTAGCTATATCATACATTGACTGTGGCTAAATTTTTGCAACGCCACTTATTGCTAGGGTCGAGGAAACCGTGGCTGGTGTATTTTGCCACGGTTTTTTGGTAAAATAGCCACGGTTATAACCGTGGCTAACAAGATATTTTTTTGTAGTGATAATGATCAAATATCATTACATGTTAGCATTACAGAGGCAAACCAAATGAAACTTTTACTATCATCACACAACTAGACCAATGTAGTTTCATCATCAATGACATTAGACTTAATAAGACGGATGCAAAAATGGAAGTACTAAAGGGTACTTCCCAAAAATATGCAATATAAAGTAAAGAGTTGTCTTGTACAAAATGGAACTTACTGAATACATTAACACAATAAATGCTTAGGTGGATTAACATTATGAATAAGATATTAATTCAGTTAGATGCTTAGATAAAGTCAACATTCAAAATGAAACTATTACTTTTATGAAGAAAAAAGAATGTATTTTTCATTACTCTTGAAGGACCAGAACTACTAGCCTTATATACAATAGGCAAAACAGATTGCTTGCAGAATAAGCAAACCCGTGTGCCAATTTAGTTTTTAACTAATTACCTAACTAAACATGTCTTAATCACTATATAAATAATGTTTAAGTAATACAATACAACATAGTCTAGAAGAAATAGTGATAGACCCATGTGAATTAATCTGACTAAGTTATCCTGTCATCTTGGTGAAGTCAGATGGGCCAAAGTGCCCATCGTGATCGTGTTGTCCAAGCCTGATGCAACAGGCTTGCTTAGTGTGTGAATGTGTGTTCCTGACCAAGACTGCCTAGCCAAGCTTGGTTTGTGACCGTGTGTTGCTGACCGAGGATACCTAGCCAAACTTGGTGTGTGACCATGTAATTCTGACCGAGGCTGCCTAGCCAAACTTGGTGTGTGAGTGTATAATTCTGACCGAAGTTGCCGAGTTAGAATTGGTGTGTGACCCAGAGCTTTGGCCAAAGTGATGCCAACCCAATGTGCACCAAATTCTTCACCATGTTTCATGACCCCCTCACAAGCTGGAGAATATATATCAAGAATTCCCAACTTGGATAATAGAAAATAAAAAGAAGTTGGATCCAATGCCTTTGTGAGAATATCTGCAGTTTGATCCAAGGAAGTTATGGGTAGAAGATGAAAGAGCTTAGAATGCAACCTTTCTTGCACCACATGGCAATAAATGACTCAACTATTGAATGGCATAACTAATATTTGGCCTAGTGTTAGTTATAATAATCTACCAACTAATATTCTATACAATGAAGGATTTTCATAAGCAGGGGCATTGTCTTGGTGTAACTTGGTACTTTTTATAATGGGAGTAGCGACTGGCTTGGATGCCAAATACCTTGTATCAGAAAGTATGTCCAAGGCATAATTTCTTTTGCACAAACTAATTCCAAGCTTGCACTTGACAACTTATAATCCTAGGAAGTATTTTCAATGACCAATATCTTTTATCTTGAACTGCTCATCTAGGTGTTGTTTCACCTAGATGATTTCTCTCATGTTGTTTCTAGAGAGTATTAAGTCATCTACATAGATAAGAAGTGCAGTGAAATGATGTTTATCATTCTTGGTAAACAGGGAATGATCATGGTGAGACTAAGTATATCCTAGATTGGTTAAGAACTGAGATAGTTTTGTGAACCACTGTCTCCTAGTTTGCTTATCCTAGATTGGTAAAGGGGCTTGTGGAGTTTGTACACTTTGTGAAGTACAGTGCAAAGAACTCCTAGTGGGATATCCATGTAAACTTCTTCACTAAGATCCACATGCAAGAAAGCAATGTTCACATCATGTTGATGTATTTCCCATCCTTGTAAGGTTGTTATGGCCAAAAGGAGTCTAATTGTAGTTAGCTTGATGACAAGAGCAAAAGTGTCAAAATAGTCAATCCCTTCAGTTTGATTATACCCCTAGCATTATATCTTTCAATAGATCTGTCAAATGTTTGCTTAATTTTGTATACCCACTTGGAGCCAATGTCAATCTTATTTGGTGGTAGGTCTACAATGCTCGAAGTATTATTTATCTGAAGAGCATTCAGCTCATCTTGCGTTGCTTGTATCCAGTGTTGATGCTTGACAACTTGGTTGTAGTTCCTAGGCTCATTATCGATAGTGATGGTGAGGGTATGATGCAAATGACTTTGTGAGATAGAATTATATGATAGTACTAAGGTAAGGGGATGATATATCCCATTTGGCTCTATTGGTTTTGAGGCACTAAGGAGATTTGAGTGAAAATCTTGTACATATGTAGGTGGTTGCTTAATCCTGCTAAATCTCCTAAGGTTGGGTTTAGTCCTAGTCATTTGGTTGTCTTCTGGTTGTATGGAAGAAATGGTCTGGTTAGGTGGGGAAATGCTCTCCTCAGTAGTTCTATCTTGCATAGGGTCAGTGTTAGATGCCTTTTTGGTATTATATAAATCTATCAGCATGTCAAAATCAGTGTGCTAACAATCATTGGTTGTGGTGTTTCAACAAGTGCCTATGTTTTCTCTCTACCATAGAATTTTGTTGTGGTGTTTCAATGCAAGAAGTTTGATGAAGAATGCCTAACTTAGCAAAGAAACTAGGTAGATTGAGTTCAGGCCCATTATCAGTTCTTAAAGTTATGACTATATTTCCATATTGAGTTTGTATCATTTTGATAAATTGTTGCATGAGAGATCTAACCTCAGCCTTAGACTTCATCAGATAGACCCAAGTATGTCTAGAGAAGTCATCAACTATGGTTAAGAAGTATTTGTGCTCATGTATAGAGGTGTTAGCAATAAGGCCCCATATATCCATGTGAATCATGTCAAAAGAACTTAAACATCTATTCGTACTATTAGGGAAAGGTAACTTGGTTTGCTTACCAAGGTGACATAAATTGCAAATTTTATTTGAATCAAAATGTACATAAGCAAATTCCTTGCATACAATATTCAAAATAGAAAAAGATGGATGTCCTAGCCTAAAATGCCACAAATTAAATAATGGTACAAACAAAGCAGTGTTCACATTATGGTTGTTAATAGGCATTTTATTTTAAAATCTCTAAGAACATATAAGTTGTTCCAAACTTCAGCATGCCCAATCATCCTCAAGGTAGTCATATCCTGAATTTGACATTTCAATTCATCAAAAAGTAGTTTATAGTTCACAGAATTAGTGAGTTTATGGATGGAAATGAGGTTGAATTTAAAATCAGGTATGAAAAGAACATCATGCAGCATTAGTTTATCAGAAAAAGTGATTGAGCCTGCAAAGTTGGCTTGTGTAATTGAGCCATTTGGCAGGCTCACAGAGATAGGCTTTATTTTGTTATATGCATCAAAGCTAGACAAATCAAGGCAAACATGATTTGTTGCCTATGTGTCTAGTATCCATAGTATGGTGATACCTGGAGTTCTTCATCTTCTTGAGGTGGATCTGCCTTATCGGGGTTAAAGGGCATGATGCTTAGTTGGTTTACTTCGTGTCTTGAAGTTGTAGTGCTAACGCTTTGGACCAGTGATTCCAATTGTGGATACTGCTCAGCCCCAAAATTGATAGTCCTTATCTTTGAATCTTCATTTGGTAGTATATCCAAGCTAATCTTGTGATATACAAATTCATTGGCCATTATAGTGTTGACTGAATTGCTTTCTTGTCTAGGCTTGTTTCCTTGATAGTTAGGTGGGAACCCATGCTTGTAATAGCATGTGTCTACTGTGTGGTTTTCTCTTCCACATTGAGTACATATTTTCAATCCTCCGCTTTTTGCATTGTTATAGCCTCTGCCTGCTCCTTTGATTCTTCCTTGTCACTATGCACCTCTTTGTGAGGATGATCTCATTGAGGAAACAATGGGCTAAGGTTTCCGCGGAAAACTTGGTTGGATGGGCTATGAAATGAGCATACTTTGTTAGTTGATCAACAATGACCCAAATCATAGTATGACCCTGAGAAACCGGTAAGTGAGTAACGAAATCCATTGTTATATCTTCCCACACCTTTTCTGGGATTTGGAGAGGTTGTAACAATCGTTGATATTTTTGTGGTAGGTACTTGCTTGTTTGGCATATGACACACTGGTGGACAAAAGTTTTGATATGATGTGCAATCCCTGGCCAAGAACAAGTAGATGAAAGACGAGCTAAAGTTGCCTTCCAACCTAAATGACCAGCGGTCGGGGTTTCATGGAACTCTCGGATTAAGGCCAGATGCAAGTAAGCCAAGTCAGGCATGAAAATGCGCCCCTTATAGAATATAATGCCCTGTGATAAATGATAATGATGGCTGCCAACTGTATCTGACTCTTGTTGTGTGATGAACGCATGACCCTCTAGAGATGAAAAAATTTCCAAAGTTGATCCGGAATCTGAGGACACAGTGAGGTCATTGCGGCAACGACCGAAGCATCATTACTGAAGCATCGGGATAATCCATCGACAACCCGATTTGAGGTACATGTTCTGTACTTGATAGTATATCGAAATCCGATTAATTTGGTAGCCTATTTTTGCTATTCTGGGGTTTGAAAATCTTGGGTCACTAAGTGCCTTAAACTTTGTTGATATGTGTACATAGTGAATGGTTTTCCTAATAAGTTTTGTCTCCACTTTTTTACAGATTTAGTTACCGCAAAAATTTCCCTCACATATGTTCATGAGTGTTGCATCCGATTCGACATCTTTTTACTGAAGTAGGCTAGGGGTGCCCTTTTTGGGAGAGGACGGCTCTGATCACAACAGCTGAGGCATCCGTCTCAACAGCTAATGGTTCTGAAAAATCCGGAAGTTGTAAAACCAAAGTGGTTGTCATTGCTTTTTTTTAACATTGTACAGGTTGTGTTAGCCTTTATAGACCATGTAAATTGTTGTAATCTTAGTAAATCAGTGAGGGGCGTGGCGAGCGAAGCATATTGCTGGACAAATTTCCGGTAAAATCCCGTGAGGCCCAGGAAACCCCTTAGGGTCGTGAGGGAACGAGGTCGTGGCCAATCGACCATTGCTTGAATTTTTTCAAGGTCACGATGCACCCCGTTTTCTGAAATAATGTGACCGAGGTAAGTAACTAAGGTAACCTCAAAACTGCACTTGGAAAGCTTTGCATAAAACTGATTAGAAACCAGTAGGTTCAAAATAACTTCCACATGAACTAAATGATCAGCTAAACAAGCACTATAAATAAGTATATCATCAATGAAATCCAATACGAACCGACGTAGATGTGGTTGCAATAGGTCATTCATTGCTGCCTGAAATGTAGATGGCGCATTTGTTAGCCCAAATGGCATAACTAGAAATTCATAATGCCCATCAAATGTTCTAAACGCAGTTTTGTGTGTATCCCCTGGTTTCACAAGGATCTGGTGGTAACCCGATCTCAAATCGAACTTAGAAAATATGGTTGCAGCACCTCATTCATCAAGTAACTCATCAATTGCAGGAATTGGAAATCGATCTTTTACTGTTAGAGCATTCAATGCGCGATAGTCCACGCAAAATCGCCATGTTCCATCCTTTTTTTAACCAGTAAATTTAGGGAAGAGAATGGGCTTGTACTCGGTACAATAATGCCCTCCTGTAACATCTCCTTAATCATTGTAGTCATGGTCTACTTTTGGTAATGGGGATATCTGTAAGGTTTAAGTGATATGGGGGTAGAATTGGGAAAGAGGGTAATATTGTGGTCGTGTGGTCTTGTCGGGGGTAATCCTTTGGGTTGTTGGAAGAGTGTGGGGAAAGTGGACAGAAGGGAAGTAATATCGGGGTGGTTATCTGGTTGTGTTTGTGGGACTGTAGGGGTGGTATTAATGATAGGTAGGAAGGTAATAGTGTATAAGGAAGCAATGGCATTTGTGTGAATTAACCTAGTTAGTTGGTGGAAGGTAGATGGGGTACAGGGGAAATTAGTATCCCCTTGGAGAGTAATTGTGTTGTCACCCACCTTAAAGGACCTTGAAGGAATGGTAAAATCTGACGTAACTGGGCCTAGCATCCGAAGCCACTCAATTCCCAAAACGACATTTGAGCCTTTGATCGGCAGTAGGTAAAAGGGAATGTGAAATAGTTGGATTTGTAGCACAATCGCGGTGTTAGAGTGATAAGTGCCAAACATACCTAAAAATCCTACACTTTTATGGCACTTATCTTAAGCATAATTTAGAAAAACCAACTTAAAACAATACTTTTTGTATAAAATATCACAATTTGGTATATTTGTGTTTGTATTGCCTTTTTATGTATTTTGTAGGAGATAAATTGAGGAAAAGAATAGAAAAGATTCATGGTCAAAAAGAAACAAAAGTCAAGAAAATCAAGGTGCTCAAACAGGCAGCTGAGCGTGGAATAAGCCCCGCTGAGCTGACCTAGCCACCTGCCTGACTTGGACCAAACTGCTCAACCAGGTAGCTGAGCGGACCTACTTAGCCGCTCAGCCTAGCACCAGACTAGGCCTGGCACGGTCAGAAATATACTTGAAAAGGTCAGACACGAGCCTGGCATAAGACCAAGCTGTTGAACAAGCTGCTCAGTGGTCCAACCAAGCTGCTCAGCGGAGAACCAGACTCCTGACCAGATCAGCAAGCACCAAGCCACGTCCCAGTCAACACAATCAGAAACTGCCAAACAAGCAGCTCAGTGGTGAAGTAGGTGCGTTGGGCGGTGCTTACCAAACTTGACTTAACCATCAAGCAAACCATGAAGTCATCCATGACCTCACCTCAAGTAGCCTATCATAGGCTTTTCAGAAGTAGCTCAGAATAGTTGGTCTCATACCCCACAACTAGCTTTGATGAGTCATGCACAAGAAGGTGACTAAGCTACTTGGTCAAGGGACCAAACACATGCTGAAGGGTTTGGTCAGCTACTGAGCGGTCCAGCTTAGCAACTCAGCGGTCAGGATGTGAAGCCTATAAGTAGAGGTCATTTCCTTCGAGCAAAACAGATTGTAATAGAGCAATTCTTCACTAAATTCTCTCAAAAAACA
>NW_017722534.1:0-12506 GCF_001865875.1 Lupinus angustifolius | reverse complement strand
AAAACTGAGTTCTCTTACTTACAAAAAGGACATAACGAAAATGAGAGTATTAATCTTTCAACAAATTGACACTTTTGTCAGGACGATTTGTTGAGAGGATAAAACTCTCAACTAAAATAAACACCGATCAACGCTTTCAACATAGAGCACAACCATGTACAATATATATAAGCCTTGTTTTCGACCATTACTGGAAATTGGGGAGTTGGGGTTATTTGTAACAGTAAGTAGTGAGCCACCCTTGGTTGAATTACATTATGTGAACTATCTGTGTCAACCAAAATTGTAACTCGGTGTCCTACTATGACCTGCGTGATATTTCTCATCGCAATTGTAGCAAAGGCCCTGGGCCCATCGCTCTTGCATTTTAGCCAATCTGAGACTTCGAATGGGGAGTGAAGGTTGGGTCGTTGTGTTTGGCCTCAGTTGGTTTGGGCCAGTGGTCGGTTTTGGGTAGTAGGGTGGTTGGGTAGGTTGTTGGTAACGATTTTGTCTTGATAAGGATAGTCTAGAATACTTAATCTTAACTTCCACCAATTCTGCAAGGCCCAAAGCATCGGCAATATGGGTAGGTCGTAACACTGCCAATTCCCGTCTAATTTTAGTGTGTAGTCCAGAGAGAAAATAGTTTAGAATTACCTCTGCTGATAAACCCCATATTCTGTTGTAAATCTGCTCGAACTAATCTGCTCATAACACGATGGCCCAAAGCGTGTATCTAGTGAGTGAGTAAAATTGTCCCAGTTAGTGAAATTGAGATTATGAAAGGCCCATTTAAACCAACTAAGTGTCTCACGTTTCATATAAAATGATATTATGTGTAATCGCTGATCAGGAAGAACTTTATAGAGTTGAAAAAACTGCTCAACTTGGAAAAGCCAATCAAGCGGTTCTGAGCCATTAAAAGAAATCAGTTGAAGTTTGGGGGGTCTTGGTTTAGGTGGTGGTGTAGAGATGGGGGTGAGGTTGGGTCTAACATATGGTATATGTGGGGAGAAAAATGGTGAGATAGGAGAGTGTGTATAGTTAGGGAAGAACGAGGGGTTTGTTTGTGGGTTGGGAAAAGTTGGTATTGTGTTTGTAGGGTTGGGGTTAGAAACATTAGAGGAACTTGGTTGTGCAGAAGGGTTTAAAGGTGGGTCTGGGGGTTGAGGAGGAGGAATAGTAAGAGTGGCTAACTTATCTGTGATGTTGTGGAGGGCTTCAGCGATGGCTTCGTTCCTTGAGTCTTGTTGATCTTGGTTCTCCTTTAATTTTTCTGCAAATATTTGCAGTAGTGAATCATCCACATCTTTGCTCACAGCTTTGGGAGGCGTGGGACAAGAATGAAAGCACCAATTTGTTAGGGAACCACTACCAACTTAATGATTAACCGGAAAAAAAACTTAGCAAGAATAAGTAGAAGGAAGAAAAAATATATTGAATAACAATTGTATTACCCTGGTGCAGCCACTGCAGCAGACACTAAATACTTCATTACAAGAGATATTTTTGTTTTCCTACTAGGTTGGACTTAACATGTTTGGCCCATCCCTTCTCTTTGGGCTTGTCAACAGCGACTTTGTCTTCAACACTTAATGTTTTAATGATGTTTTACTTATTCTTCACATTTCACTCCTATGTGATTTGTGATTGTGGGTCCTAACATTGTCAAACAAGAAGCGTTGTCTTCTCCTTTTCAAATCATCTTGTATATTCAACTTCCAACTCCTATCTTCCGAAGATGATGATACTAAGTGGATACATCTATTATGATATGTTAACCAAGTTTTTTGAATTTATAATAAGCACTTCTCCATTCATCATGGGAATCAAGGAATTATAACTTATAGCCTAATGAGATTACTTTATTTATTGTAGCCTCTAGACTTTCTTTTCTAAATCTTCTTTGTTATCTTTATATTCTTAAGTTCTTAGGCTTTAATTTAGTGCCATACTTCTTATTTATCTGAGCACTATCTGATTTTATTCTCTATCATTTGGAGGTTTTTATGATGATCCGTGTTTAAATTGTGGATGACATCACTTGATACGGCCAGAATATTGCGGTTGAGGCAACCGCATTATACCGTAATTGCAATGTGACTCAAAATCACAATGATGTAGCCATATCGAGCTACAACGTAACCGCATCGGACCATATTAGGCCGTATCGGATTGTAACATGCCGCATCGAATTCAAAAATATTTTTCTAATCACAAAGTAGTTCACACATAACTGTCGCAATGATTGCATTCACAATAACCGCAACCATTACCGCAGTCACCGTCACAATTTAAAACACAGATCATGATATCAATTCCCTTCTTGATGGAACTTTGTATTATATCCTTTAAACAACTTCTGACCTTTCATTTATATTATCATCTTATGAAACTATCGATGAGGAGATATATGTCTTGATAAAACTCTTGGCAAGTTAGTTTTGAAGTTCACTCTATTGAGATGTGATAAGTGTCAAACATACCTAAATTTCGTACACTTTTATGGCACTTATCTTAAGCATGATTGAGAAAAATCAACTTAAAACAATACTTTTTGGTATTGTATAAAATATCACAATCTTGCTAAGCGTGGACCAAGCCACGCTAAGCTGACCTGGACACAAGCCTAACCTGGACCAAGCTGCTCAAGCAACAGCTCAGCGGACCTGCTGGGCCGCTCAGCCTAGCACCAGACTAGTCTTGGCACGGTCAAAACTCAAGCTTGACAAGGTCAGACACAAGTTTGGCACATGCCCAAGCTGCTGAATAAGAAGCTTAGCGGTCCAACCAAGCAGCTCAACGGAAAACCAGACTCCTGCCCAGATCAGCAAGCACTAGGCCACGTCCCATCAGCATGGTCAAAGCTGCTGAACAAGCAACTTAGCCGTGCAACAAGTGTGCTAAGCGATGTGCACCCAGACTTGACTTAGCCATCAAGCAAACCATGAAGTCACCAATGACCTCACCTCAAGTATCCCATCGTAGGCTTTCATAGCTCACAACTAGCTTTGACGAGTCAAGCATAAGGAGGTGACAAAGCTGCTTGATCAAAGGACCAAACCCATGCTGAAGGGTTTGGTCAGCTGCTTAGCGGAGCTGACAAGCAGCTCAGCGACCCCAGAATAATTTCTATAAATAGGTCACATTCCATTCGATGAAAAAAGGGAGGATATCATACAACATATCTCTCACATTTTGCCTAGAAATTCTTCTCTGAAGTTCTCTCTTCTTGTTCTTTGTTCTTAGGAACTTTATTTCAAGTAAGTTTGTAATTTTAGTTTAGAATTCAAGAGGATAAAAGGAGAAGGCAAATGAGATGCAAAAATTAATTTTGTAATCTCATTTGGAACACAAAGCATCCAATCCTTGGATGGATGGCTCATGCTCATAAAAATTTCTTTTGAATATGGTTATGTATTTCTACTTCTTCTTATATTCTAAAAGATTTGAATTTTAATCATTCAAGTTGTGGTGCTTTGATTAATTTTACTTGTTTGAGAGATTCTTAATGCTCTTTTTAGATTGATCACCTAAAAATTGATTTCAAGTCATAAAATTACTTTTCTCAAACACTTAACAAATAAACTAAGAAGTAGTTGTACTACTTAGAGTAGCCAAGATTAGGGTGTGACAACCTAATCTCTTTGTGGACGTAATATTGTTTAGTAATAAATATAAGTGATTATCATTCTACCATTTTAAGACATACACTAAAAGGAGGATTTTAGAACTTGGTGTTTTAAGTTAATCAAAGTAAAACATAAGAACATGTTTAAGTAGTTCAAATTCATAAAGAAGTTGAGAAATATTTTCCTTATTCAAAATGATCTTGTCTCCTCAAGAATTTGTTAATATTTAGTTTATGTTTCTTGTTAATTGTTTGTATGCAATTGAAAACAAAAACAATCAAATATGTTTAACTCATTATTTGTGCATTGACATATTCATATGATTCATTCTATTAGGCAATTCTTTGTGGTTCGACATAACCCTATACTATACTACAATTGAATCTTGAAAGAAATGTAAATTGTAAAAGAGTAAAGTGTTATCAATAAATTTATTTTTTGAAAAACCTTTTAATATACAAAAGTGATGAAGCTAACTTACTAACTTTTATTTATTTTTATTTACTTTCCACCATTTATTTATTCTTTAATACCATCCTTCCTTAAGGAAGAATTTTGGTTTGTTAATAAAAGGAACCCGAAAGGGAGTAAATAAATAAAGGTCACTTAAATTTATTATTCTTTTTTTTGTTCTTTATTTATTTGTTTGTTTCTAACAACTAACTATTTATCAATTTTGTACATTAGAATACCATTAAACCGATGTTGGAATTTATTCCACAAAACCGAGATGGTATTCAAAGGTACTTAATAATTATGTAATAGGGGATTGCTTCGATATCATTGTACCGGCGTTAGAAGTAAGATGTAACTAGAATATTCTTGAAACCATTATACCGGCGTTGAAAATTATTTCAACAAAACTAAGATGGCGAACAAAGAATAAAACCGAGTTCACTTACTTAATCAAATAAAAAGGAAACACACCGAAATGAGAGAAATAACCTTTCAACAAATTGGCACCGTTGCCGGGGACGATTTGTTGAGGGGGAAAACCTCTCAAATAAAATTTTCAACAAATTGGCAATGTTGCCGGGGAATTGCTTTAATAATAGAACATTTCATATTTATATGTCATTCATCAAATAATTGTACATAAATTTATTTCTGCTTTTGTACAAATTATTTTGACTTTGTACAAAAAAGTTAATTATTAAATATGTATTTTATTTATCCACTAACTCTTCTTAGAAAATAGACAGAAGAACATTTCTTGTGCATGAACAAGAATAATCAACTTGAATTTTCTCTTGATGGCACATAAAGCAAGAACTATTATCCAAGAAAATAGAATAGAAATGGCAGAAAATAATGAGTCAATGGCAGAAATCAGAACAGCATAGGAGGATTTGTCAGCTTCAACCCTAGGAATATGATAAGAATCACCCTTCGGCTCTCAAAGGCCAACATAAATGAAAATAGGGTTAGTACAACTCATGTACGCCAACCCTTTTTCTGGATTAGATCATGAAGATCCATACAACCACGTTGGTTGGAACTGCTGGAATCTCCGAATATGAGGAGGAAACCATCTTTCTAAGGCTATTTTCGTTAACGCTTATCGGAAAAGCCAAAGAATGGTTCCTCGATCTTCCACAACATATTCAAAACAACTGGAATTTGGTGGAAGAAAAGTTTATGACAAGATATTTTCCGCAAGGAAAATTTAAAGACTTGAAAACTGCTATCCCCACCTTCATCCAACCTTCTAGGGAGAGTCTATGCAAGGCATGGGATAGATTCAAATCCATGCTCAGAAAATGCCCTAACCATGAGTTCGATGTTCAACCCCAGATTCATATCTTTGTTAACGGACTTCAGTAGCAACATAAACGGATCTTAAATGCAACTGCAGGCAAACAATTAATGGCCAAACCTCCACAAGAAGCAATTGACATTATCGAATCCATGGCATTAAATGATAAGAAAAGTCAACACCAAAGAAGGCCACCAGCTAGGCAAGGTGGAATACTTGAACTGAACTCAGCTGATGCAGTATTGGCCCAACATAAATTGCTTCAACAACAACTAGAAGAGGTGACCCAAAAACTCAATGATTTGCCAAAACAGTTACGGGAAACCTCAAAGAAGCAAATTTATAGGTGTGACAATTGCAATGACGATCATGATTCCAATATCTGCCAAAATGAGGAAGTGCATTTTGTTGGGAATCCTCAAGGGCAAATTTTTCAAAATAATTACCCTCAAGGGGGTAATAATCAATTTCAAAGAAATCAACCTTGGAGGCAAGATCTTCCTCATAAACAAACCTTCTACCCCCAAAATAATCAGTTTCAGCATCCCACCCAGGATAAAAGCATCAAACTGGAAGATACTCTGAACCAGTTTATGCAAATGACCATGTCGAATCAGAAAAATATTGATGTTTCTCTAAGGAATATGGAGATACAAATTGGGCAGCTGGCCAAACAATTAGCTGAAAATCAGAAATCAACATTTTCAGCTAATACAGAAGTGAATCCTAGAGAACATGGTAATGCAATCCTAAAGGGTGAATCCAGATCATCGGGACAGTAGAAGGAATAAACAAAAAAAATGATAACTGATGTCAAGCTAATGACATTAAAGAAGCGCTTGTTGGGAGGCAACCCAATATATAATGATATATAATATGTTATTTCCCTTTCTATGTTTTGTCTTTATTCTATTTTGTGAGTATTAACTTCTTTCCTTTTTGTTAAAAAGCAAAAAATATTAGGGATCAAAACTTGGAAAATATTTTTTTAGAACAAGAAATATTCTTTTTTTTTTTCAAAAATGGGTTAATGGGCCAAGTACACAAAACTGAAAAATCAAAAAGGGGCCCAAAACATAGTCAAAGTCTTGGTCAAGGCTCATTACTCAGTCAAGCCTGGACCACTGACCCACTGCTCAGCATGGGGGACCATGCGCTCAGCGTGGGGGACCATGCTCAGCGTGGGGAACATGCGCTCAGTGCAGGTCTGCTAGGCCATGTGCCTTGGAACCAAAACTTCCTCAAAAGAGGAGTTTTTCTTAAATTTTTGACCGAAATTCCTTAACCAAAAACCTTGACCAGGGACTTCCAACCCCTATATAAACACCCATTCTTGAATTACAAAGCATCAAGGCCAATTTTGCAAAATCATCTTAAACACAAAAAAAAACATTTTTCTCAAGATTCAAAGTTTTCTTTTTTCCTTCATCATGTAAGTTTTCCTTCATAGTTATTTCTTTTGTAAATCTCCTTTGTTGTTATTTAATCTTCGTCAAATAAAATGTGTAATAGGCTTAATTCATGGAATACCTATATACTCATGCATGTTTTTATGTTCTAACTTTTTTGGAGTTTTTCTTTGTGTGTTGTGGACTTTTCTTAGGAATTTTAGGAGTTCATGAAGGAGAGAAAAGGAAGTTTCAAGGGAGGACAAAAACTCCAAATTTGTCTCCAATGATGCTAAGGAAAAATTCAAAGAATTCACACTGAAGAATGCCATCAGTTTAGAAAAAATTATCAACTTAATGTTTTCTTTGGATGTTGTCAAACAATTTTTTGCCAACTCAATCACATCAAATGAGGCAAGGAGAAATCGTTACACTTGGGTGAATGGGACTCAAGTTGTCTACAACAAGCATATAATCAATGAGTACTTGGGTAACCCATGAAATCCACCAAGTGAAGAGCGTGACTTATGTGACTACCAAATGAAGCTCAACGCATCCTACATGAGTGAAGAAGAAAGTCATGAAGAAGAATATGTGAGGAAAAGTTTATGTTTGGAAGATTTGGAGCTCAACATGTATGGGCCCATTTTCAAATTTTGCATGACTCAACAAACCCAAATATGGTCAAGCTTCATACTCTCCAACATATGGTCTTCCTCACATGTTTTGGATATCCCTCTTCCTAAATAAAAACTAATTAGCTTCATTTATGATGAAGACTCCATAGATATTGCTACAGTGATCTCAGATACTATTTGGGATTGCATTAACAAAGGTATCCCTTCAATTATTCTTCCATCTTTTATCATTGACCTATGCAAATTTCAAAATGTGTCTGGACTCTACAAAGAAATGATGGCTCTCAAATCCGAAATAAACAATGTTATGTCACCAATTATTGTAAAGAGAAATCCCTTTCCCAAGCTCAAACCGAGCATAGAAAGAAGTTTGGCGACTTAAACTCAAAGCAACCAAGTGGATATGGGAGGACCATCAGTTCTAAGGAAGATGCCATAATGAAGGAACAAAAAATGCGAAATTTGCAACAAAAGGCATGCTATTTCAAGGGAGGATCCTATGAGGAATTTGTGGCAAAGACTAAGTGGCCCGAGAGGAGATCCCAAGACACAAGTAAAGAAGAAGAGAAGGAAGACGATGAAGAATAAGAAAAAGCTTTTCCGGTTCTCTCTTTCCCCCAAAAAATTTCAAATTTCAGATTATGTAAATCCCAAAAAATATTAAAGCTTGAGGACAAGCATTCATTTAAAAAGGGGGAGACAACACTTGATGTAATTTAAAAAAAAAAATTTCTTGTTTAGATTGTGTAAATATGTAAAAACTGAACTTGTTTTTTCAAAAACTCAAAAATTTTCAAAACCGAAAACAAAATGGCTAAAAAAATTTTTGAAACATGATCACATGATTAGAAAATGTTAAACATACTTTAAATTAAGCTTTGATTGAAATTTTTGCAAATTGAAAATTCAATTTTATGTAAAGAGATCGTTGCAAACATTTTTTAAATCAAAAAGTGTGAATCCAAATCAAGTAAGGGAGTGAGCCAAACACATGAGTGAGAATCAACATTTGATTTGTCTAATTAAACTTGTTTGGGTCTTTAAATCTCTTAATTGCATAAAAATGATAAGAAATGATCAATGCATGTTCTTTGATTAGTTGAACCAAAGGCCAAAAAAGTCCAAACCAAATTAGGATCATCCTTTGATAAGCCCCTTTGAGCCAAACAAATGAAATAAAAAAATTCAAACTATCCCATGAAACCGAATTGAAAAAATGTTCTTAGAGAACATTAAATTTTAAAGAATAGTTTGAAAGGATTAAGTTGGGGGGGAAATTGGTGGACTTTGCTTCTTAAAAGAAAGAAAAACTCAATCTCTTTACAAAAGAAAAAGAAAACAAAAAGAGATTGAGAAAAATAGAAGCCAATGTTCAAAAAGCTAAAGATGTTGGGAAAAATAATGGGAAAAGGAAGAGTAAATTATTCCATTGAGAAAATTTTCAAAAATACTATCTTTTTAAACTTAAGCCTTGAAAATCTAGAAAAACTATTATCCAAACCAACCCTAAACCATTAAGCCTTGAAAATCTTGAACCTTATTTCTAAACTTGATAGTTGATTGCAAAGAGAGTAAATATTACCATCTTGTATGCCTATATTAAAATGGTACATTCACTAATAACATGAACCCTTAAAACTTTATTAAAACTACATATTATATTTTATACCTAGGAGTTCATGAAGGAGAGAAAAGGAAGTTTCAAGGGAGGACAAAAACTCCAAATTTGTCTCCAATGATGCTAAGGAAAAATTCAAAGAATTCGCACTGAAGAATGCCATCACTTTAGAAAAAATTATCAACTTAAGTGAAGATGACTTTGGAGGTTTTCTTTTTGTGGTGGAAAGATATGAATTAATCGATTTGGTTTAATTTTTTTGATTGATCTAGAAAGTAATATTTAAATATAATAATTTTAATTTAATAAGATGGAAATAATAAGAAAAGTTTTGGGACTGGTAATACACTGACTTCTCGTTTAATAGCATAAAGGAAAATAGTACACGAGTCATGATATTTGATTTAATTTTTAAAGAAGTTTAGAAATTATTTGGCTATCCAATACTTCTTACCAAAATTGGCCAAAATTCAAATTTTATATATTAAAAGTTTTATATATCTCTATACCAATTTAATAGGATTTTACCAAATAATAAATAAAATACTTTATTTAATTTTTTATTAATAATTATATTAATGTATTAGATATTTGACGATAAAACATGATTAAATTGATATAGATATGTATAAAACTTTTGATGTTTGAAGAAACATGATTCACATAAAATTGTGTCTGGAGAATGAATAACTCCACCATAATTTTAATCTCTTCCAAGGAAAATAGTACTTTGAGCAAGAAATATGCAGAAAACATTGGCAGACGCGTTACTTGGAATAGCTCAAATCCTATAAGTTGGATCTATATATTTCAGAGTTATGGCCATTGTCTTCTGTATGGCAAAATGAGCCATAACCCAACATCCAAATCCGAAATAAACAATGTTATGTCACCAATTATTGTAAAGAGAAATCCCTTTCCCAAGCTCAAACCGAGCATAGAAAGAAGTTTGGCGACTTAAACTCAAAGCAACCAAGTGGATATGGGAGGACCATCAGTTCTAAGGAAGATGCCATAATGAAGGAACAAAAAATGCGAAATTTGCAACAAAAGGCATGCTATTTCAAGGGAGGATCCTATGAGGAATTTGTGGCAAAGACTAAGTGGCCCGAGAGGAGATCCCAAGACACAAGTAAAGAAGAAGAGAAGGAAGACGATGAAGAATAAGAAAAAGCTTTTCCGGTTCTCTCTTTCCCCCAAAAAATTTCAAATTTCAGATTATGTAAATCCCAAAAAATATTAAAGCTTGAGGACAAGCATTCATTTAAAAAGGGGGAGACAACACTTGATGTAATTTAAAAAAAAAAATTTCTTGTTTAGATTGTGTAAATATGTAAAAACTGAACTTGTTTTTTCAAAAACTCAAAAATTTTCAAAACCGAAAACAAAATGGCTAAAAAAATTTTTGAAACATGATCACATTAATGTAAACAGGAGAATGCCCGCGGGCCGCCCATTAGCCCATTAGTCCGTTTTAAAACGAGCAGGGCATGACTTTTTGTCCGTTAACCAATTGCGGGCATGCCCGGCCCGCTTAAATTATTGCGGGCATTTGCGGACGCGGGCTAAACGGGTCGGGCAGCCCGTTTTGACACTCCTACATAGGAGTAGAGAAGAAAGAAAACTATAACATAATATATGTATTTCTTTAATAGATGTGATTTATTTAACATATAAAATGACGTTTTAGTTAGAAATATGAGGAGTTTTATCTAGTGTTGTGAGAACCGGACCGGACGGTCCTACCGGTCTGACCACTGATTGGACTTGAAAATGGTTCTGGTATACAGTCTTAATCGAATGAGAGTTAGACCATTTTGGACCGGGCGAATCCCAGTTCGACCGCATTAAACCTGGTTAAACTGGATTAACCCAATGTTGTGAAACCCGAGTTGGACGTCAAACCAGAAGATGTCTCGTACTAGGTTTAAACGGTTAAACCATTCGATCAAACCGGATGATTTTTTATATAATTAATAATTTTTATCTATAAATATATAATTATATATATATGTTAAATTTTTTATAATTAATAATTGTGTATAATTATATCGTAGTAATATTTTTCCACATTTTTTGGATCAGAGTAAAACAAAAGATTGGATTAGTGTTTTATTTTTTAAAATTTTAAGTGAACCATCCAGTTTACTTCCGGCGTTATTCCAGTTTAACTGGGTTTAATATGGTCGGATCGAAATTTCCCCAGTTCAAAGTGATTCAACTATTATTCAGTTAAGACTACAAACCAGAGCCATTTTCAAGTCCGGTCAACGGTCGAACCGGTCGGACTTCCCGATCCAGTCCGGTTCTCACAACACTTGATTAACCCGAGAAGTAAACCAAACACTTTACTTAAAAATTAAAAAAACTGGAACATTACTCGAATATTTGGTTTACTCCAGTCCAAAAAAGATAAAGATATATTTCTTCAATGTAATTATACAAAATTATTAATATATAAAATTTTATATTTATATATAATTATATATTTAAAAATAAATTTTTTTAATTATCTATGAAATCATTCAGTCAGACCGGACGAGTTAACCGTTTAAACCGGTTAAACCTAATATGAGACATCTTCTGGTTAGACGTCCAACTCGTGTTTCACAACATTGGTTTTATCATTTAAAAATGTTTATAGGTTTATTTTTATATGTATTTAGTTTAAGCTATTCAATTATTCATAAAAAATATAAATAAGTTTAAAATAAAATTAAACTTTATCTACTAAAATTAAAAAAAAAAAACATATACCCTAACATATCATACATTTGATAGGGTAATATACTGTATACCACATATTCTTGTCCGTGAAGATAACTGCGTAGTATGTTAGTATGGTTTGGATGGAAAATTTATGAAAATGGATAATGGTTATTCATGGAAGTTAAGGGATATGTCATAGGAATACTATATATAGAGAGAAATAGATAGATGGGAAGTGGAAGAGAGGATGAGTGAGAGTAGGAGAGAGAGGTGGTGAGATTGTGTTTGTGTTTTTATCTATTTATCTTTTGACACAAAACAGCTCAGTTCCATACGCAACCTCAAGAGATAGGAAGAAAGAAGGGATAGGATGGTGAGTTGTATTTGATAGGGATCTGGAAAAAGGTTTTGTTCTTATGTGAAGGATTCTCGTGTAGGGAATTCTTATCAATAGGATGGTAGGAGAAATAAGGGTGTAAAGAAATGGATTCAGATATTTTATTCATTAATACTGTATTGTTTATATACACAAAAATTGTTCATAAAATCTAAATAAATATGTTTACATATTACCTCCAAATTTGATTTTAGGATAATAACAACCTAATTAATTTAAACAAATTTATTTATATATTACCTTCAAATTTGATTTTAGGATAATAACAACCTAATTAATTTAAACAAATTTATTTATATATTACCTTCAAATTTGATTTTAGGATAATAACAACCTAATCAATCTTAACAAATTTGTTTATATGGATTTGGTTTCTTATTACCACA
>NW_017722533.1:0-477 GCF_001865875.1 Lupinus angustifolius | reverse complement strand
ATGGGAAGTGGAAGAGAGGATGAGTGAGAGTAGGAGAGAGAGGTGGTGAGATTGTGTTTGTGTTTTTATCTATTTATCTTTTGACACAAAACAGCTCAGTTCCATACGCAACCTCAAGAGATAGGAAGAAAGAAGGGATAGGATGGTGAGTTGTATTTGATAGGGATCTGGAAAAAGGTTTTGTTCTTATGTGAAGGATTCTCGTGTAGGGAATTCTTATGAATAGGATGGTAGGAGAAATAAGGGTGTAAAGAAATGGATTCAAATATTTTATTCATTAATACTGTATTGTTTATATACACAAAAATTGTTCATAAAATCTAAATAAATATGTTTACATATTACCTCCAAATTTGATTTTAGGATAATAACAACCTAATTAATTTAAACAAATTTATTTATATATTACCTTCAAATTTGATTTTAGGATAATAACAACCTAATCAATCTAAACAAATTTGTTTATATGGATTTGGT
>NW_017722532.1:0-7452 GCF_001865875.1 Lupinus angustifolius | reverse complement strand
CCAAAGCTTTGATGAAGATATCTGCAAATTGAGCAGTAGTAGAGACATAGGTTGGAAGAATATTGTGGTGAGGACTTCATTACCAACAAAATGACAATCGACTTCTATATGCTTGGTGCGTTCATGAAATATCGGTTTTTTAGCAATGTGCAATGCCACTTGATTATCACAGTGAAGAATCATAGCTTTGGTATGAGTGATGCTGAGATTGGAAAGAATCCCATTTAACCATTTGAGCTTGCATGTAGTAGTTTTCATGGAACGATACTCAGCTTCAACCGACGATCGAGAAACAATGTGTTGTTTCTTATTTCCCAAGAGATATGGGATTGACCAAATTAAAGCAGCCAACCAGTAACTGGGCAACGTGTAAGAGGACAACTAGCCTAGTCGGAGTCACACCATCTATAAAGCTGGAGTTCACAGTTGCGAGAAAGCAATATGCCTTAACCAGGATTGCCCTTGAGAAACTGAACCACTCTAAGGGCAACATCCTAGTGCTCAATTCATGGTTCCTGCATGAACTGAGATAGTGTGTGAACATTGCATGCAACCTATGGACGTGTGAAACATAGATAAATCAATTGCCCAACTAATCGATGATAGCTTCAGGGTTGGTAAGAAGAGTTCTTGTAGCAAGAGACAGACACTGATTTTGTTCTAATGGGGTGCCTGCAGGTTTAGCATCGAGGAGCCCAACTTCAGAAATAATATTGAGCGTGTACTTATGCTGGCAAAGAAAAATACATGTAGGATTGCGAGCAACCTCAATACCCAGAAAATACTTCAATATGCCAAGATCTTTCATGTAGAAGCATTCATTGAGGTAGGTTTTAAACCATTTGATGGATGAGGAATCATTACCAGCAATGATTAGATCATCGACATAAACCAGAACAACAAGTTGAACCCCTTTTGATGCAAAGCGAATAGAGAATAATCAAGACATGATTGCTTAAATCCATAAGATACAAGTGCATGAGACAATTTAGTGAACCAGCAACACGGAGCTTGCTTTAAGCCGTACAATGAGTTTCGAAGTTTACACACCATGTTTTTGTTGGAAATGGAAAAACCAGGAGGCAAGTGAATGAACACTTAATCATGGAGATCGTCGTGTAGAAATGCATCGTGTACGTCCATTTGATGAAGTTCCCAGGATTTGGCTGCTACCATTGTAAGAACAGTTCACATTGTAACCATTTTTCGTAACATGAGCAAATGTTTCACTGTAGTTGATATCTTTCTCTTGATGATTTCTTAGCACAACTAAGCGTGCTTTAAATCGCTCGATGATGTCATCAGAGTTATACTTGATGTGATACACCCACTTGCATCTGTGAGCTTTCTTCCATAGAGGTAATGGTTGCATATTCCATGTATTGTTACGTTCCAGTGCATTGATTTCAGCTTGCATGACCTGTCTCCATTGAGCATTCTTTACTGCCTCATGAAAGTATCGGGACTCTTTTTCTATAATGATTGATGCAAGAAAGTTTGTGTGTGGCAAAGAATTTTTTTTGCAGTTTACTTAGTGAGCAATAGGATAGGGACTACCTGAAGGATGTGATGGAGATGATGAACTAGGGAAAGAACTCTACTTATGCACTGTGTTTGTTATATACCTTTGATTTCTCGTTGATGGCTATTTTACACGATGTCTGTGTCCAAGTAATGGATTTTCATGAGGATTATTGGGCATTGTGGTGTCTGGAATCCCAAAACTGACATCTAAGATGTCAGCCATGGGATTGTTCACATGTGAATGTTGGCGTACGACCCTCCCATTTTGTTGAGGTGTCCCTGTACATGAAGTTTGAAATAATATCCCATGATCTAAAAATATTTTCTCATGAAAATGAATTCTTTTCCATTATCTTTTCTTATAGTTTTAACTCATTTGTTATATTGATTTTCTACCATAGAAAAGAAATTTGTCAGCACTTTGGTAACTTGTTTCTTATCAATTAGCAAATAGATTCATACCGCACGTGAGCAATTGTCAACAATGACAAGAAAATATGAAGCCCTACAAGATGAACGAGTTCTATATGGACTCCATAAATCACAATGTATCAAGTCAAATATATGAGAAGCTCTATTATTATGCAATGGAAATGTTTCTCTAGTTTGCTTTGCTCTTTGGCTTATGTAACAAACTTTATTCTTAAAATTACTAATTTCACTTTTACTATCATTGGAAATTAGTTGATTAGTTTTCCAAGACGGATGTCCTAACCTGTTGTGTCATACTTCTAGCTCATTCATTCCTCCAACTTTGCATACCTTCTTCGTTGGAGCTTCTTGAAAAAGATAGAGTCCATTCCTTCGTTCACCCGAACCAATCAGCATCTTCAAGGTTTGGTCCTCTATAGCACACAAATCACCAGTAAACTGAACATTACAGTTTGAGTCATCTGACAATTGTAATATTGAAATCAAGTTGCATTTGAATTGAGGTACATAAAGTACATGTTCAAGATTTAATTTATCATAAAGTTTTATTGTTCCTTCCTTAGTAGAGAAGACAGTGTGTCCATTTGGAAGTCCAACAAGACATCCAGACATGTCCCTCACATTATATAGGTTCTGCAAATCCTCTGTCATGTGATTCGATGCCCCACTATCAAGTATCCAAGGTGAAGGTTTTTTCTTCTGAGCATATTCGGTTCCTGAATAAATCACAAAACCTTCACCTTCAGTCATCATGTGTGCCATATACATTTCTCAAAAGTTTTTTTTTGTTGGCTCTGATATACCATGTAAAGAAATGGATTCATATGTTTTATTCATTAATACTGCATTGTTTATATACACAAAAAATGTTCCTAAAATCTAAATAAATTTGTTTATATATCACACTCAGATTTGATTTTTGGATAATAACAACCTAATCAATCTAAACAAATCTATTTATATATCACCTTGAGATTTTATTTTAGGATAATAACAACCTAATCAATCTAAGCAAATTTATTTACATGGATTTGGTTTGTTATTACCACATTTGAGACGAAACAGAAATACGCAAAGTTGGAGCACATGTACTTATATGAGATTGAGAGGAAAAAGAATAAGATGATATAGTTTTTGGGTTCTGGATCGATTCACGGTTTAAATTAAATGATATTACAATGTAGCAATGAGCATTAAAGTAGATCGAATGGAAATAGATCTTCAAACTTAGCACCACAACGAAAATAAATGTGTGCAAAATAAAGAAAAAAATGATCATCAAATATTAATGTTGAAAACCCTTAAATATGAAGGAAAAAGTCCCATGATAATCTCCAAAAAATATTCTACTATACATAGGATAATTACAATATCCTTCCATAGTCTTTTCACACAAAAGTTACAAATATATTGTTTCATAGTAAAACCCCTCCTATTCAAATACTACACCACGTAGTACCAAGAAATAATAGAGATAAAACCCAAAATTAACCCAGTATATTTTCACACACTCTACACTCTTTAGGATTTATTCACAATCTTTATTTTTACTAGGGATGACAATATGGGCTTGACCCGATGAGCCAACCCGTTTGGATTGGTGTTTTTAGCAGGTCGGACTGAAGATTTTAGTCCAAAAACCCACATTCAACCCAATTTGAAAGCACGTTTTTTAGACGGGTCATGGAGGGTCGGACCAACATTGAAAAGAAAAGGCTAAGGTAGCATTGTTTTTTATCTTCACGTAATGGGCAAAATCTTTTTTATCTCTTAAATCTTGGTAAACTTCAGTAGGTGTACAAATTATAAAGAAGGTAAAAATTTGTTATTTCAAAAGCCTAAGGTAGCATTGTTTTATCATTGGTTTGTTGTTATTGTTGTGGTTTTAGGCTATTAAGATATTAATCTAAACATTCACATCAGTTAGCACATGCGTGCATGCTCTTTGAAACACTTAAACCACCCTATAGACTAATATAAAAATTAGTTAAATGAAGAGAATAATGTATACATAATTGAGTGAACATTTTCTTCAGATATTAAGTCCTTATGTCCCTCTTCTGGAGGATGACATGGTCTGTTAAAAGCAGCATGGATGACAGTAGTTTTAGTTCTCCCACTTCTAATGGCAGTAACGGAAGAACACGTATGATTCGAGTAATTCAAGAGTTTCAAACCAGTATAGGTTCTAAACTTCAAGAGGTAAAGAAAAACCTTCCAGCGAAGGTTCTTTTCTTCTTGGTTGGATTTTACTGCGCAACCGCCTTTGCCATAGGACAAATTGGTGACTGGAATATTCTATCTGTTGGCTTGGCTATGGTTATTGTGGAAGGAATTGGCGCTCTCATGTACACAACTTCTCTTCCTTTTGTTGGAAAAAAAACGGGCCGTCAGCCTACTAGCCTTGCCAAATATGGGTTGGGCTGACATTTTAAACATTTTTAACAACAGGGGTCGGGCCAGCTCATATTTTGACGAACTAAAGGTGAGCTGGGCTGAACCGGGCTAGCCTGTATTGCCACTTCTAATTTTTACTCACAACCATAAGCTTTAACTCTTTTCTTCTGCTTTCTCTATTCTGTGTTTTTTTTTTTCCAACTGAAGAAGGATGCCTCTGTTTATAGAGGGCTTCTACAATATGGCAACACTCAGAATTAAATCTTTGTGTTGTTTTTCCATGAACCTATCTTTAGGTCTGCATTGTCAAGATTTTCTTTATTCTGCAATGAACTACTTGATTGCTTTTGCACATGGTTGGACCCCACATCATCATCCTCTATAGTTTTAAGGTCAATCAAACCCATCTTAGGAACAAAATGAAAGTGGTTTTGGCTAAAACAGATTGAACTTGAAGAGAGAAGATGATGCCATGTGAGGCAACAAGTTGTACCAAAGTGAGTGTAGTGTAGATGTTGCCAATGAAGTAGTATCCTGAAAGCTAATCTCTGGAATTCAACTAGAGCAAAAAGTAAGTGATAAACAAGAGTCATGAGGAGGGATGGAAATGAGTGTAACAGTTCAGTTCGAAAAGGATTTTTCAAATTGAAACTTGACTAGATTTCGGTTATTTTTAAGCTCTAATCCGGCTCGATTGAAGTTCGTGAACGGTTCGACCCAAATAATTATCTCGAATTGACTTGATTCGTCAAGAGTTCACTAATTATTTAGTTTAACTCATTAGCTCGATTGGTTCAATTCGTTAGCTCGAATAATGATTATATTATTTATTTAATATATACAATCAAATATTATATACGTAGATATAAACCTATCTATACATAGATGTATACACACATATATTATGTACACATATTTATACATATATAGTGGAGTCAGCTTAAGCTAAGTAACAAGTTGAGTTTCGAAAAAATGTCGAGTTGATTCGGTAAATTATAAGCCCTAATCATGGGTGTTGCTATGAAAAAGAGTGTCTTTTTGTTCTATTTTCAAACGTTACAAATTATCAATAAGATGTTAGTCTAGTTGTTCAAGGTCTCATTAGAACTTCAGATAGATCAAAAGGCCAATAATAAAATTATTTGGAATGACGATCACATATCCAAAATGAATTAGTTTTTATTATAAGTTGAGAGAATATTATTGGTAGTACCAAAAAACATTACAATTAGTAATGTAACATCCCAAATAAATAGTAACGTTTTTTTAGTACTGATTATTGAAACAAAACTGTTGGTAAAAACTGGATAATTAAAGAGTGTGGAAAATTAATTTTTTTTACAAGGTACAAATAATACTCACAAATTAACTAGAATGCTCTTGCAAACCTTTTATTATTATTTTTTTTTTTTGAAAATTTTAATTTTTTAAAATAGGCTGGACAAATTTGGGTGTTTAGAATATGTGTATATAATAAATGAACCAACTCATGAATCCAACAGAACAAAATGTGTTTGCCTCAAGTTCTGATTGTTCAAGCTCAATTTTTACTCAAGTTCAACTCGTTTAGTTTATGAACCAAGTTTATTAAACTAAATAAATAAATAAAAGTTGATTTTGGAGCAAATATCTAATTGTTTCATTACATTGCCAACCTAATAAAGTTATCTTGATTGAACAAGCAATCTTGACAAGACAATTCCAACACCATGGTTTATTATTAGATATGTCCCCTAGAAGTGGCAAAAAAATGGCATATTAGAAAATGATCAAGAGAGGCAACAAGCTAAGATTGATAGCCACATCAAAAAGGATAGCCTAGAAAGTCACATGAGAATATTAACATTGATGGCATCAGTAATGAAGATAGAAAACAGGTATAGAAACGATGACGTAATAACCTCTGATTAAATAAGACGGGAAAGAAAGCACTAAACTAAATATAGCACTATACTCATAACTATTTCAATTAGAGTAATTAAATATGAAAGATGAAATGAGGAAAAGAAAATTAGACAAAACACATAACTTACTAAATATAAAATAAAACCCCATGGATAATATAAGACTTACTAAAATGATAAGATTTCTTAAAATAAGATAATACGATTTTTTTATACTACTAAAAGTATGCTTCATGAGGTAAGGATCTAATCATTTTGGAGTATGTGGTTGTCCTTTCCAACAAGTGTTCATTCCAGGAATCGAACTCTTAAACTTTTGATCATCCTAAGATCAGATATTCCATCAAATTAAGGTAGGTATGAGATATTTAAGATATTCCATCAAATTAAGGTAGGTATGAGATATTTCAAATATTCTATAAAAGGAAATCCACCTCACCCAAAAAACATACCACGTCTCAAGAAACATTTGTATTGATATATCTCAAATGTGACTACATAGCATCATACTCTATTCATACACGGTTGAATTTATAATTTGTTATCAAAGATAAGAGGACCAAATATTACAATTTACAAACTATGTAGTTTATCTACAACTGTCAAATTAAGGCACTTATCATGCCATCTATGGCAAATGACACTTCTACATGTGACTAAATTGGAGTTAACATAACATGACAAACATGGAGCAAAATTTGCAATGTGATGTGAACTCGAATGAACCTAAGGAGGACAATGAGGAATTAAGTGGCATGAGTGGTCTCATGACAAGGGCAAGGGCAATGGCCAAATGAGTACACAATACACTTAGCCTACTCATTCAAGACATTAAGGGAATTCTCCTTAGCTCAAACTAAGGGAGTCACCTCTTTTATTACATCACCTTACATGTGGGCCAATATGGGGAACATAAGCCCCAACCCTTTTAATAGGGCACGACCATGTTTCTAAAACATGGCTAGGACACATTTATTGTGTCCTAAGTTGTTTTCATTCAAGCATTTAACTTGTCTTTTGTTTTCAATTTCAGAATAAATGAAGCCTTGAAGTCAACTTGGGCATTTAGTGCTAAGCATTCAAGTTGTCGTCCACTTAAGTGTGATTTCAAGCCAAGTATGAATAAACTTTCAAAGGAAACCGTCCAAGGCATGCACCAATTGATTGAGCCGTCCACACTTGAATTCAAATGCAA
>NW_017722531.1:0-565 GCF_001865875.1 Lupinus angustifolius | reverse complement strand
TGAGTTCAAGGGAAACCGTCCAAAGTCATGCACACATTTATTGAGCCGTCCAAGCTTGAGTTCAAAGTGCAAGGTTGCCGTCCAAAGTTTAATGCATTCATGAATCATTCAAGTGATTATTCGTGCAAGACATTTAACATACACATTGAGTCATGGAGGCAATTACTTCATAGAGGACACAATTCCAAGTAGCCGAATTATCATCGAAGAAGACAATGAATCCAAGACTTAGAATTAAGGCTTTGTCATGGAAAATTCAAAATGTCATTAATGTGTAATTTGAATTTGATTATTCGGTTGGACCAACCCTAATTTGGCCTATAATTGTAATGTTTTCGGTTGGAATAAACTAAATTCAATTTTGAGTAAAACTACAAGGTTAATTCCTTATTGTGTGAAAGTGTTTCTTCTCCAAACTTCTTGACTGAACCAAGATTATAATTCTTATCAAGAACCATGTTCTTGTGGCGAATATCACCCGGCTTATCAACACTATTGTTGTGGCACCATTCACCTTTTAATCTTCACCATCTTCTTTTATCCTAACACATTTCCATTCGGCCTA
>NW_017722530.1:0-42292 GCF_001865875.1 Lupinus angustifolius | reverse complement strand
ATGTTTTCATGATTGAGGCAACATCTACCTAGTAGATGCAAAAAAAGTGAGGATAGAAGAATTTATTCTTAATAATATTATTTCAATTTACTTACTTGCGTATCTTCTTCTTTCCTTATAATGCATGACAGCATTACTGCGGTTAGAAGCAAAATGTAGCGAATTCTCAGGGAAAGGAGGATGCCAAGGAGGCTCTCCCATGAGACGAATTGACGAAGCTCCACAGTCTTGATAGTCTCCAACATTGCTCTCTCCCGCAATTCCAGAAAAATATATGTTTGATGGGGCTTGCCTTGTCGTAAAACAAATAATGGGTTCAGTTTTTGTACTCAATATGGAATCTGCAGATTATGCATTGCATTGACCAGTTCAACCGATGACTAGACAAAAAATTAGAACAAAATAAGCATTGTGTGAAAGAAATATCAAACAATTAAGCCATCAAAAAAGAAATTAAAATGCTCTGTCCAGCTTGTCTTATTGTTCACAGTTTAATGCATGAAACATATTTAGCTAAACAAAATACAAGTACCTCATACTAGGATGGCAACTGGATGGGTTTGGATGGATTTGTATTTGGATCCTAATGGATAGATAGAAAACTATCCACCAATACATATAAATTCATTACATCACATTTTTAAATTATCAAATCCATCCATATCCAATGGATTTCAATCCATCCATTATATCCATGTATCCATTTTAATGGATTGGATGGATGAATATCCAACCCACTTTTTTTTTTAATTTCAACAAAACAATTTTAATAAAGCAATTTGAAGAATTTTTTTGACAAATTATTATTTGATAAATCATTTTTAAATATCAATTTTAAAAAAAAATAAAAATTGTTTTTTTAAAAAACTACTCTTAAAAAGTGGTTTTTTTTAAAACACATTTTAAAAAATAATTTTCTTAACAAAACTTTTAAAAATTTATTTTTTGATAAACAGTTTTAAAAGTGAATTTGTGAAGTTTTTTTATGAGCACTCTTATTGGTAAGAATCTCTGTTGCAACATAATTGGCGTGAGTGTAAAAGTTTGGTTCGGTTTTTGACGCAATTTAGTGACCGAACCTAACACAAAGTTACGAGTCGGTTCTACTCGATTAACCGCCAAATTTTATTTATGCACCGAACCGAACCGTTCATTAAGGTTCGGTTTTTTAACTTATTTAAAGAAAATCCTTTAAGTAATAGATGAATAAAATTTGCAAGGTATAGAGTCAACTAAATGAATACTAAACACATCAATAATAAAATATTTAATACTTTTTCTAGTAAAACAATAACAATTCAACATCTCAACGCACTACAAACTTGAAATTTTAGTCCATAAAATCTTCGACAATGTCCAACAAAATTTAAGAATGACAAACTTGGTACCAATATTTTAGTCCAATAGTAACACATAATACTCCACATCATTAGTAATGTCCTCGAGTCCTTCCTTTATTTTCTTTTAGTTCCTTAATTTATTTATTTAATTAATTTCATATCTGAATAATGACAAAATGTATAGTAGTTTTTTTAGTTTTCTTTCTATCTTTTCAATGAATAATAGAGATAATAGATATTTGAGTTTGTTTACTAATTTATTTTTTCTATTTGTGTCTTATGTATAGCCTGTGTGTATTAATAATTCAAAATTATTTTTTAACATGCGGTTCGGTTCTAACGGTTTTAAAATTTTATAAAACCATGAACTGAACCAAACTTAAATGGTTCTAAATAAAAAAAACTGAACCGAACTGCGAAACCAAACTGAACGAACCGCATTTTACGGTTCGGTTTCATCGGTTTCAGGATTAAACCGGAACCGCTTACACTCCTAATAATTGGGACTTCCATAAGTTTATGCAACAACCCATCATCCTGAAATATTTCATTTTGTTATTATATTATCACATTAGTCAATAACAAAAATGATATATTTATACTTTGCATTAAGATGTTGGGGTAAAACACTAAGGCCGAAATCGTTTATACTTTTTTGATAAGCACTTTTTAAAATCACAATTGTAATTTTCAAATTTTGTAAAATGTGTGGAATTGTGCTATAAATGTGAGAGATATTTTTTATATTAATATTGAATTAATTGGAAAAAAAAATTTGTTTTATTTTTTGGATGGATTCGGTATCCATCCAAATGGATATACCCTTGGATATCCATTGGATATAATGGATGAATTTGAATCCATCCATTATCAACACTATCCATTGGATTATATCCATTTAAATCTATTAATTCTAAAGGATGAATTTAATTTGAATGGATTTCGATGGATTTTGGATTATGGATAATTTTACCACCCCTACCTCATATGGATATAACAGATCTAAGATACGCAATACACTGATATTTTGTGGTACTTCCTTAACATTTTGCAAATTCCAGATCATCACTACTTAACAACAGCACTTGGATTGTTTGTGTCAAGCAGCACTCATAAAATCTTAAGCTATTACGTGTAAACCGATAAATGATTTTTATAACTAACACCCCTCACCCAGGAATGCTTTAGGCTTCAAGTATCCAGACTTAAAAGAATAGGGGCAGCAAGGATACCCTTCACCATTTGGTTATAAAGGGGTTGATACCATGTCAAGAACCAACTTTCCTAAAAGCTTAAGCTATTAGTGGAGGATCACGATTGTCTAACTATCAGTTGGATCATGTTCCAAAAGAGGTATGAAGTTATAACATCGTGAGAAAGAAATTCTCAGAACTTTGTAAGAATGCAGCCACCAAGCTAATCCCACCTTACAAGCTAAACAATTAGCTATTTGATAGAGAAACTGGGTCAGATTAAATGAAAATGATGTATTATTTGAGAGGAATATCAGTGTGATATCATTAACCGAGATGGATTTATAATTGAAAATGCAGAAATGATGTCAAAACAAGATACGGACGCCATTCGAGAAGCTCTGTAATCTCCCACAAACTTATACCCACTTCTTTCCCTCTCTTATAGCCAAATGCCTCACATGCTTCCCACACTACCTTGCTGCCAAGTATGCAACAAGATGCTACATAAGGTCATACTACCCACTTGCCCATATAGGACAAGAAATGTCTTAAAGACCACACTAAAAGTTAAATACTGCATACTACCACAATAATAGTCATTCTTTCATTATTGATTCTTTGGATGGCTAATGCTCCTATACTTTGGTTATATTGATTCTTTAAGAAGTTCTTAATGCGGTTTTAGCTTGATCGCCTAAAACTTGATTTAAAGATCCAAAATGCTTCTTCTTAAAGTGTTGACAAGTGAACTAAAAAGTAGAACATACATCTTAGTACAATTGTCACACTAAGCATCTATTTTAAGCAACTTGAATTCAATGCTAATCAATGTTAATGAATCTGAAGTACGGTGTGTCAACCTACTCCGACGAGTGATAGTTAACTATTGATTACTACAATATACAAGGTTTTAAAATCATCTTTTCTAGGTCGAGACACTGGGAGGAAAGTTAAGAGTGTGTGGTTTAACCAAAGTATAACACATAACTTGCATAAATTATCATATTGATATTCAAGAAATTACTCTATCATGCTAACCATATTCTCCTCATGAACTTGTACATATTTTATCATCTTACCATCTCAGTTAAATGTGTAAATCACTTCATCAAAAATCCTAAAAAAGTTGTTAATTATTATTATTTATATATGAACATATTCTATTACATAATTCTTCGTGGTTTGAGATAGTCCTATATTATACTATAATTGAATCTTAAAAGAAATTTAAGAGTGAATATAGTGAAGAGTTATTTATAAATATTGTTTGTTCAAATTGAAATCCAAAGCATAAGTTTAATCAAATCCATGGGTTATATAACTTTGTAAAAGTAGTAACGTGCATAAGTGCAATTAAATTTATAAATTATTATTATATAGAAGAGTGATGCACACTTTTCACAAGTACAATCTAATTCATAGATTGCAACTATGAACAAAAATGTGATGTACATGTGTACATAATAACTACTAATATATGTGAATATACATTTTTGTCTGACCCATAAAAAACTGAAAAACTTATTATTTTTAACATTATATATTTCATTCAAAAAAAATATATATTTAATTGTTTCGAAAAGGTAAAGTAAATATAATAAGTTAATAATAAAAGGTGGCAAATGGAATCATGAATTGGTTCCTGGTAGTGAGGAGTTAGTTTTGGTAGTGTTGGTAGTGCTCTTGGTCTTTAGGAGGAGGTAGTTTCTCCATTATCCGTTAAGTAGATGACTAGGTTCTGAAAAAAAAAACAATTTTTGAATAAAAAATAGGAACCAGAGATACAAAAGACATTGACAAAAAAAGAAAGCATCCAGAGTATTCAGAGATTTTGCAAGTATACACATAATGTCTAAAATTAGCCAAAATTCACACAACAAAGGAAGATAGTGAGTGCAAGCAACTAAGTTACAAAGGTTCCAGGATACACCTAGGCATAAAGATTAGAAGAAAAAAGGTTGAAACAGTAAGTGAGACACCAACACCAGGTTAGCAATTCATCATGCATTCATCCCCATCATATATTATTTATGTCACAAATAATTCTCGCAGGTACATATAGTAAATAATTACATTCATATGCATTCCATCATAACTCATGATGTTTTCTTTCAAGTAATATAAGTTGCATAAACTAGATTGGTCTGGGTAATAGTAACCAATACTTGTATGCGTGAAGAACTATGCTTTTCCCTCATCCCATCCTTCAAGTCCATTTCAATTTCTATATTCACTGCATAACAAAGAAGATTAATAACAAACATCCCAGCCCTTAGTATCCAAAAAGCAAGAGGCATAACAAGGATTATAGAAACACAGAAAAAACTTTCTCACAACAACACAAAATCATTATTAGTTTGATGACTATAACCATTGCTACGAGGATCCTTAGGTATCCCCTGACCACCGTGAAACCACTCCAAGGTGCTGGAAGACTTGCCGGTGCAGCGACTGGATGGCAGCACCGTTGGCCGTTGTGCTTTGCCGTCAAGATCTTTGGTGGCTGTTCGAAAAGGAAGGATGGCCTTTAGGATTTCATCCCTTTTATTTTTCTTTTGTTATGTGTACAGGGGTAACCGTGTCACCCCTTTTAATTCTTTTATTTTATTTTGTTGTTTTGTTTTTTTATTTGTTTACTTTCATTATTCATTTATCATTTGTTGTTATCTTTTCTATTTTTATTACAGTCATCTCAAATAAAAGGCTACCAACTCACTAATTGTGCTTATTACATAAATTTATTTGAAAAAAATAGTTTTTTAATAATAGTATATTTAAAATTAAAAGTTTTGTATCATTAACAAATAAAATTATTTCAATGAGAATGTAATAGTGAGGTTATGACTCGTGTCGTATCTTGCTTCCCACTTCGAGCCGATAATCGGTTGCGGTCACTTGTACTGCTTCTGTTATTTATCGAAGTAAGAGGATGGTTAATGATCAATGTCAACTCTTCACTTATTAATTCTCTCTTTAAAAATATATAAGTCATTTAAAAGTAAAAAATGTTTTAATTAATTTTGGGATATAATGATGAGGTTACAACTCGTATTGTGTCTTTCTCATTGCTTCGAGTCGAGAACCGGTCGTAGTCACTTGTACTGCTTCTGCTATCTATCAAAGTGGGAAGCGGGTAAGCAATCAATGTTGACTCTTTGTCTATTAATCTCACTTCAATTAAAATCAAACAAATTTATAAGCTCTATTATAAAAAACAATAATAAGTTTTAATTATTTTGGGATTTAATAGTGATGTTACAACTCGTATTGCATCTTTCTCTTCACTTCGAATCGAGAACCGGTCGCAGTCACTTGTACTGTTTCTGCTATCTAATGAAGTGAGAAGAGGGTAAGCAGTCAATGTTGACTCTTCGTCTATTAATCTCACTTCGATTAAATTCAAACAATTTCAAACCATTTTTAAAATCCAACCATGTTACCATTTTTTAAAAGAACTACGTAGTCTTGATTTCCCTATTGCACCTAGGGATACGTAGGAGCAATATGAACTTGTCAGACACAAATAAAAAATAAAAAATATTTTGTTTAAGCCATTAAATTTAAATAAATTAAGGGTATTCAATTTATGCAATTAGATAGGGTACCGTTTTATTACGGGGGAACGGGGTGCTAATACCTTCCACAATTCGTAATCGATTCCCGAACCTGGATATCAAAAATGATTGGGCTTTAAAGATTTTTCTATATTTTTAACCATAAAATGTAGTGGCGACTCTAAGAGGTCGCGTAACCGAAAATCGGGGCACGACATCATCTAACTACCACCTTTTATATTTTTGTCATTTATATTTCTGCCATTTACATTTTGCAACTAACTCTTTAGTTTCTTTATTTCAATTCAATCATTTAATCTCCACAACTCTTTATTTTATTTATTTACATCCAGTCATTTAAATTTCACAACTAACTACTAATTTTTTAATTTTATTTATTTACTTTATGTCATTTAAGTTTTGCACATACTAACTTACTAATAATTTATTTATTGTTTTATTCTTTCATTCTTTTATTTAATCATCATTGAAATACTCTTAATTAATATCAACCTTTCAACAAAGAAATGATATGATCTAAATAACAATTACAAAAGAGAAGAGAAAAACTATTTCAACAAGAAACAAAAGGAATATTCATTGGTAGATTTTAATGGTCTGGTCGACCAAATGACTTGTCGGTTTATCCCAACTTAATGAATTTTGATTTTCCCATGGTATATGGCTTTGACAAATTTGTACCCTGTAGATGGGACGTGTAGTCACTTTATAGGCCCATCTAGTGCGTGATAGCTTGGAGTAGGAGTCTAGGTTGTGTAGTCTGAGGCGATAGCTCTGTGCAGGTGGCGCAACAGAGTAATAGCAGGGGTGGGGGTCATGTTGTCTTTTCTTGGATAGGACTCTTCATCATGTAGCTCGGTCTCTTTCATCCTTAGCCCAAGGGCTTAAGCATTTATCCTTCTTGCTCGACTTATGAGTTTGCTTGTCTACCTTATCTGGCCATGACGTGTATTCTTATGATTGGGTGGAACAATTACATAAAGTAACATATAAAATTATATCAAATGTCCACAATTATATATATGGATCATAAGTATTTTTATTATTTTATGAATTTCTAAATACCTGAAAAATCTCTAGATGTCCAAAAAGACTCACTCATAGCAGAACCAAAAGAAAATAACATATGTTAATTTCAACAAAACAATTTTAATAAAGCAATTTGAAGAATTTTTTTGACAAATTATTATTTGATAAATCATTTTTAAATATCAATTTTAAAAAAAAATAAAAATTGTTTTTTTAAAAAACTACTCTTAAAAAGTGGTTTTTTTTAAAACACATTTTAAAAAATAATTTTCTTAACAAAACTTTTAAAAATTTATTTTTTGATAAACAGTTTTAAAAGTGAATTTGTGAAGTTTTTTTATGAGCACTCTTATTGGTAAGAATCTCTGTTGCAACATAATTGGCGTGAGTGTAAAAGTTTGGTTCGGTTTTTGACGCAATTTAGTGACCGAACCTAACACAAAGTTACGAGTCGGTTCTACTCGATTAACCGCCAAATTTTATTTATGCACCGAACCGAACCGTTCATTAAGGTTCGGTTTTTTAACTTATTTAAAGAAAATCCTTTAAGTAATAGATGAATAAAATTTGCAAGGTATAGAGTCAACTAAATGAATACTAAACACATCAATAATAAAATATTTAATACTTTTTCTAGTAAAACAATAACAATTCAACATCTCAACGCACTACAAACTTGAAATTTTAGTCCATAAAATCTTCGACAATGTCCAACAAAATTTAAGAATGACAAACTTGGTACCAATATTTTAGTCCAATAGTAACACATAATACTCCACATCATTAGTAATGTCCTCGAGTCCTTCCTTTATTTAGTTCCTTAATTTATTTATTTAATTAATTTCATATCTGAATAATGACAAAATGTATAGTAGTTTTTTTAGTTTTCTTTCTATCTTTTCAATGAATAATAGAGATAATAGATATTTGAGTTTGTTTACTAATTTATTTTTTCTATTTGTGTCTTATGTATAGCCTGTGTGTATTAATAATTCAAAATTATTTTTTAACATGCGGTTCGGTTCTAACGGTTTTAAAATTTTATAAAACCATGAACTGAACCAAACTTAAATGGTTCTAAATAAAAAAAACTGAACCGAACTGCGAAACCAAACTGAACGAACCGCATTTTACGGTTCGGTTTCATCGGTTTCAGGATTAAACCGGAACCGCTTACACTCCTAATAATTGGGACTTCCATAAGTTTATGCAACAACCCATCATCCTGAAATATTTCATTTTGTTATTATATTATCACATTAGTCAATAACAAAAATGATATATTTATACTTTGCATTAAGATGTTGGGGTAAAACACTAAGGCCGAAATCGTTTATACTTTTTTGATAAGCACTTTTTAAAATCACAATTGTAATTTTCAAATTTTGTAAAATGTGTGGAATTGTGCTATAAATGTGAGAGATATTTTTTATATTAATATTGAATTAATTGGAAAAAAAAATTTGTTTTATTTTTTGGATGGATTCGGTATCCATCCAAATGGATATACCCTTGGATATCCATTGGATATAATGGATGAATTTGAATCCATCCATTATCAACACTATCCATTGGATTATATCCATTTAAATCTATTAATTCTAAAGGATGAATTTAATTTGAATGGATTTCGATGGATTTTGGATTATGGATAATTTTACCACCCCTACCTCATATGGATATAACAGATCTAAGATACGCAATACACTGATATTTTGTGGTACTTCCTTAACATTTTGCAAATTCCAGATCATCACTACTTAACAACAGCACTTGGATTGTTTGTGTCAAGCAGCACTCATAAAATCTTAAGCTATTACGTGTAAACCGATAAATGATTTTTATAACTAACACCCCTCACCCAGGAATGCTTTAGGCTTCAAGTATCCAGACTTAAAAGAATAGGGGCAGCAAGGATACCCTTCACCATTTGGTTATAAAGGGGTTGATACCATGTCAAGAACCAACTTTCCTAAAAGCTTAAGCTATTAGTGGAGGATCACGATTGTCTAACTATCAGTTGGATCATGTTCCAAAAGAGGTATGAAGTTATAACATCGTGAGAAAGAAATTCTCAGAACTTTGTAAGAATGCAGCCACCAAGCTAATCCCACCTTACAAGCTAAACAATTAGCTATTTGATAAAGAAACTGTGGAGTTTAGAGAAAGAAAACAAAGAGTTAGAGAAATGAAGAAGATGTTTTGGATCGAAAATTCTTATTCACTCAATTGAAATTCACTTACAATGTACAATAATGCTATATATATTAGCACCAAAATAGTTACAAAGTAATTGATTGACCAAGTGAAATTCAATCAACTCACACAAATTAATTACACTTTTGTAACTAGCTTACCTTAAGTGCATGCAAACATTATTTTACAGGCCTAACAAATTTAATTATAGATCAAATTTAATTATTAATTTCATGGCAAAAAATTCTACTCCAAGATTTATGAGACTTATTTGATAAACTTTTTAAAGTTGTATAAATAATGTTAAAAATTGTTTGAACGATGTAAAATCATAAAAATGGGATTTTTCAATAATAATAAACCACACATATATATTAGTTAAAGTTAACTATTATGGATAAATAAATGAGGGGGATTTGCACTATCATATCCCAACCTATTTTCTAAACAACAATTGATGAGATAGTAGGACCTATTACTTGCACTACATAATAGTTGTATTGTAATAGACTCTCTAGCTAGGTAATCTATCTTAAAATATATATATATGTATAAAAGTTTATATACTAATGATATAAAAGTCTTTATACACTATCAACTTTATTAAACATTCATATGTTAAATATCATTGATTATTAAATAAAAATACACATAAATAATAGAGGAAATATATTTGTAAAACAAACTGTATATTATTGGAAATACATATATCTTAAACTGAAAAAAGTATTATTATACTACTTATTGTCTTATTGTCATAAGTTTCAAATTTTGTATGTGAATACAACTTGAATGTTATTCATTAATGATATATCTTCACATTTAGAAGTAATTAGTTAGGAAGTCAACTTACCTTGAGTTTCAAAATATTAGGTAAATTTACGCTAAAAAACTCAAACACCTCAAAGTAGACAAATACCAAATTAGAAGAAACACCTCAAGATACATAATATTATAATTTAAACTGAACTAAGTTATGTTATTTTATAAGCAAAAATTGTTATACATGTACCACAATGGTTGAAATAATGTGTTTTAATTTCGTATGACTAACATTGTTATATGATATATAACATTCTAATACTAGCTAAAGCTAAAACTCTTTCATTACATAGTTGATACAATTGTATCCTCATTATCATGAAAACAACATAACTTAG
Organism: Lupinus angustifolius; assembly: GCF_001865875.1. Lineage (NCBI taxonomy): Eukaryota > Viridiplantae > Streptophyta > Magnoliopsida > Fabales > Fabaceae > Lupinus > Lupinus angustifolius. The sequence goes on along the minus strand of NW_017722530.1, from coordinate 31,796 downwards.
CAGAAGAAAGAACCTCATCTGATATTAGTGAAGGATATGAATCCACCTGTACATTAATGTTGTATTCTAGTTAAAAAACAATTAAATTTTGTAAAAAGGCAAATTTTGAAAGAAATCATAAAAATAAATGAAAATATTATATTACACTTTTAAACATTTTCTACTCTTATGATATCAACAATCAAGATTCAAAATCCTAAAAATCATCATGTTATTTATAAGAGTAAATTACACTGACACCCCCTGAATTTTAGTAAAATTACACAAATCACTCCTCACTTTTCTACAACTACACAAACCTCCCCTAGTTTTTATATTTTCATTACATTGACCACCCTACATAAGAAATAAGTGTAATCTTTTAAACAAACAATGTGATAAAGACAATTAAGTTAAACAAAACATGATATATTGTGTAAACAAGTCTAAATAATATACAAATCAATATATCTTTATTTTTTTTTGTTACAAAATGCATCAACAATTTCAAAGAAATATTGTTTAAATCGCTCTTATAATATAGTGTAACGAACCAAAAATAATAAAGAAATATTGACTCATATATTATTTAGACTTGTCTCCATAATATATCATGTTTTGTTTAACTTAATTGCGTTTTCACATTTTTTGTTTAAAATATTACACTTATTTGTTATGCAGGGGTGGTCAGTGTAATGAAAGTATAAAAATTAGGGGAGGTTTGTGTAGTTGTAGAAAAGTGAGGGGTGGTTTGTATAATTTTACTAAAACTCAAGGACTATCAGTGTAATTTACTCTATTTATAATGAACAAATCTTAAAAAATTGAATAAAACAAGTGGTAAAAATTGGTACTCCAGCAATGATTACTATCCTTTATTTTTCTTCAACCATAAAAATAAAGAGAGACATGTATATGGTTCTGAATGATGAACTCTTTCATTCCGATTTGTTGCATACCTTAAATGTAAGCATGCATCACATGAGCATATTGCATATGAAAGTATGTATGATATGGATTTTGATGAAGACAACAAAGGTTGAAGACAATTTCAAAGACAAGCTTGAAGATACGGAGAAATTAACAAACAACAAAGTTAAAGTCAAAGTCAAGGTTCAAGTTCACTCAAGCTCAAGCATTCAAGAAGATTGAGAGGCTAAGTGTTTTTATATTTTCTTAGGTCTTAAGATGTTTGATGGGGTAGAGTCTAGGCTAAGTGAACCTTAATGGAAGTTTCACAACCTAAAATTAATTATATCTAAAATAAGACTTACATGCATACATACATGATTTATATGCTCATACATAAATACATGATCATATGATTTTGATACATTAAACAAAATTTTAAATCATACATCATTCAAAGTCATGCATTATACTTTTACAAATCACTTAGGAGGTTCATATAACATTAAAATATCTTTATCAAAAAACCCTTAATTGATTAAGGTTTAGTTAATGAATTAAACTATGCAAAATATGAGAACCCGTTAATCGATTAAGTTAAGAGTTAATCAATAAATGGTAGTTACAGGTTTTGAAATCTTAATTTTTAAAGAATTGTTAATCGATTAAGTAGAATGTTAATCGATTAACTATACCAGAAAAAATAACTGTATATTAAACTCAAATTTTCCTATTTGCGTAAGTGAGTTCTCATAATTCGAAAATCAAATTGTTCATACACTTTCATATCAAAAGATAGAATTTCCTAAATGTTTTTGAAAAAGAGAGAAACGGAAGAAAAGAGAAAACTTCATGAATCTTTAGAGAAGAAGTTTTTCAAGAATTATATTGTCAAATTTTTACAAGGAAACCTTGCATCTCATTTTTATATTCTAATTGTGTGGGACTTATAGAAAGGTTCTTAGATTATGAAAGAGTGTATATTTAGCATATTGAAGTGCAATTACTCATTTTGTATACATTTAGACTTTAGTATCAACATTTCTCTTAGATATGTGATATCACCAAGTATAAGAGATACTGTCTCGGAAAAATTTGGTTAGAAGTGGCTAGGTGCCATTACAAGTTAGGTTCACTATACAAGAGTATTGATAGGAGAAGTTACAAGTGGTTGGGCCATCCATTAGAAGTGGTGAGGGTCCATTAGAAGTGGGTGAAGGTAAACCATTAGAAGCTTGAAGTCCAAGATTGTCTTGGTGGAAGTGTGTTTGTAAAATGTTGATTTCCATAGTGAAGAAAAACTCTCAAGATCAGAAGGGATGCATGTATTTAGTTTGCACGTGGACAAACAAACGAACTAAGATAAAAGCCCTTGTCTCATTCTTCTTATCCTTTAAATCTTTACAATTTCTTATTGTTTGAATTAGGTTCATATTATTACGCGTTATGTGCATATTCTGTTTGTGCATTACCTGCATGTTATCATCTGTAAGAGTGCATACAAATTTTGTCAAATCTTTGTAATCTTGGTGATTAAAGAAATCTGCTTTTCAAGAAATAAGAACTGGTTAATCGATTAAGTTCTTGGTCAATCGATTATATGCAGAAGCGGTTAATCAATTAAAGCACTAGTTTATCAATTAAACAGTAAGGAAATTTGTAGAATCTTTTTGTTAATCGAACAACGGTAATTATGTACTGAACCAACTATTTACCCCCTCTATGTGAAGTTTAAAACCCTTATATACCAACACATACGTCACAGCATTTCCACTTGACCCCTATTTTTAATGAGAAAGCAATAACCTTCTCTTTGAATTCTCAAAACTTCCTTCACCCCATCCAAAGTAATAGCACGAGAGTGCATATAAATCATGTAAATTAGTAAATGTGTGTTATTTCATTTCATTGGCAACTTATTCTTCTTGAGTCACTTCATGGGGATACACTTTATCAAATTGGAAGGTTTCGTTCATGCTGGATCAAAGTAGTTATTAATTAATTTTGAGAATTAATTTGAAACTATATGTAGAAATGTTATATTGATATTTATTATGGGCTAAATTACTCTGAAGCCTAGCTAGCAGTCGTGATATTCACTAGGTTGAAAAAGTTCTATTGACCAAATTAATAAGGCTAGTAAGCTTTTGAATAAACCACAAAAGCATAATAATTTAAATGCCAAGGTATGCGGTTAAGAGTTTAATATGAAGTTTTAAAAAATATGTCAATTTTATAAAGTTATGAGAATAAAATATCTTACCATATTATAAAATAAGTTATCTCCTTCGGTCATTTATATTATTATAGGTGTCATATTTGACAATTTTTTTACAAAAATATTTTTAAAAACTAAAAAAATAGAACAATTATCATATTTTTACTAGCTGAAAGAAATAACTTATCTCTTTATATGATGAGATACTTTATTCTCTAGCTTATTCAGACTAAACAAGTAAAGAGGTTGCAACTTTATAAAAAAAACCATTGAAAAGTAATTGCTTTTATTAATTATTTGATGCAAATAATTGGAACTTAAGTGCGCATGAGGCAAACAAGGGTTCGTATTATTTTGTTTTTTTTATTTTAATAAAAGTTAACCAATTTTTTTAAGTTAGAAAATCATTTTTCAAATACTACATACAACTGGGCTCATAGGTGGCATTTGGTAGATCGGGTAACAAAAAGCATTATGACGAGCAAAAATAAAAGTTTGTAGACAATTAAGAGCGCAAACAAGATATTTATTTTTATTTAGGTCTCACATGTTATTTTATATTTTATTACAATTCTATATGAAATAAGAATAATATCTGTTTTTTCTTACAATGACAAATCATTCTTATTCTTATTTGGGACTTACAACATTTACCTTTTCCCCACAAAATCTACCCCTACAAAATAAGAATGTTCTTATTCCGATAAGAATAAGGCTAAAAACAATGTGATTGCTTAACATCAAATAAAATTTTGAAATGTTGTTGTGCTTTAAATCATAGGCCAAATATCAAAGATTGAATTATACAGCTCAAATAGGATCAGCTCATTACCCATAAGCTAATGACATATCCTTGTTTATGCTGAAAAAGCAACAAAAAGTCTAGTAATGTATTAGCCTGGATTGAAATGACAACAATGAAGAAATTGCTGCCCATGTGTTCACTATAGGAAAAGAACTTATTAGCCACGATTAATAAGCCACACTAAATGATCCGTGTCAAATTAAATGCTCAAACCCAACCACTTCTATTTCGTAATTGACCACATTGTTGTGACTTGGTGCTTTTGTTATTCATGCTATTTTTGTTTCAGATTTATGCTTCGACACATGGCACATTATGGTGGGTGAAGAAGAATGAGAATCTGATGCAGAGTATTCGTGTGGTTAATGACATGACGACATTGGTTTTGGTGGTTGTGGCGTTGTAGCTGAGCAGGGACGGATCTTCCGTAGGACAGGTGGGGCAGTTGCCTCCCCTCAAATATTTCAAAAAATTATTATAGATATATATATTTTTTGGTATATTTCAACATTCAATAACAAAACTTAAGCATAAGAGTGTAATATTTATGCATGCATATTGTTAGTATAAATATTTATATATATTCGCTATATCATCCATCATTCAATTAGATTACTGTTTTTAAAGAGTTAATGAAGATTACATATGAATGACGGATGATGAAGTGACAATATATACAATTTATACGGTGCATACATTTTTCTCTCAAAGAACAATACATTTTATTGGACAAGAAAAAATTCAATATTCTCTTCCAAACTCTCATCCTCTATCAAGTTTTACTCTCTTTAGTATCACATGACACATTCCCCTCCCCTATCTAGGATATAGCTTCATATAACTCTCCAACTCAAACCCATTTTTTCATCTTAAAAATGTCATATTTACTCTTTATAAATTAGTTTTCTTCAATTACTTTTCCATAGGCACATTATCATATGATTATGAAGTTATGACATGATTACTTATGATTTGGTTGTTTGTTGCATCAAATTCCATTCATGGGCGTTCTTATTCTTTGTTAGTGAACTATTTTTTGATTAATCAATTTTAGTGGGGTTATTCCATTCTCTATATATGTTGTTCTTAATTTTGTTATCTCTATCTTTATTTTTATTTTTCTCTTTACAATTTTATTTTAAATATTATAGTTTTATCAATCTCAAGCATACATTATTTTGATTCTCTATTTAAGAGGACATAAAAACTAACTTTATGCTCAAGATGCTCAATTTTTTATTCTTATGAGTTTAAAAATATATAATGTTTATCAGAGATAATGAACTTCTTTGTGCTTAAGAATATTTGTAATTTCTTGATAGATTTGTTATATTAAATTTTCTATCATGTTTTTTGGGAATTCAAACATGAGAAAATAACTCATTTTTACATTTAAAATTTATATATTCTAATAATTTCATATATTAGTTATGTATAAATAGCTGAGGGTGGTTTTTGTTGGTTGCAACTTTATAGAGTCTATGGAATGTGATTTTGGTATTACACCGTGAATGGAGCATTGATGCTGGGAATCTTCATGAGGCAAAAACTGATTGAAACAAAGCATCTTGAATGTGATGCAATGGTGTTGAAAACTTTGTTAGGTGCTTGTAGAATGTGTGATGATATTGAATTAGCTAGTCATGTAGCAAAATATTTGCTAGAGCTTGAGTCCGAGGTGAACTACACTTATGTTATATTTACTGACATGTATTGGCGTCTAAAGATATGGAATTAAAAGGCTAGTCTAACAAGATTGATGAAAGAAAGGAGTGTAAAAAGGTTCCTGGTTCTAGTTAGATAGAAGTGAATATAAAGTGCATGCTTTCAATGCTGAACATCACTCCCATCCCAACACCTCAATGATATATATATATGGAAATGTTGATCACTATAACTATTGTTTGAATGCGTTTATGATATATGGTTCACTATAACTGCTCCTTGAATGTTGATCAATTGCTATTTTCAATTTTGGATAACTCTTATAATTGAGAGATGTTGATCAGTAGTTATGTTTTACATGTGCACTTTTCAATAATAAAAGTTAGGAGATGATTCACTTACTCCAAGAATAAGTTTTAAAAACTTACGACACATTTTATCCATCAAATACAGGAAAATCAAATGGCTTGAATTATTGAGTAGATCTAAAATATTAGACCTCCCTAAAATTGATGTCTAAGATGTAAATTAAGTTTATTAAACTTATTCTTGGAATAAGTGAGCCTCTCTAAAACTTATATATGATTTCCTAAGTAGTTAACAAGATCCTTTGTCATTTTTACTTTGCCTTTTTGTCATGCACTCGAACACTCATGTCATTGTAACCTGGTGCACTAAATGTATATTTTGCATTATACAAATCTTATTTTCATATTGTGCATAAGTTTGTAGATACTTTGTAAGAAAAATGTTTTGTAAAGGGTGGTAGGTAATTAGCCTTTTTTCTAATCAATATGGATTGAAATATGTATAGAAAGTAAGAAAGTGATTTTGAAAAAACCTACCAGAGAGGCTAGATAGAGGCAAAAAGTTGCTAAGATCAGAGAGGCTCATGTTAATGTGAAGGACATCATATGGTTTCAATTATCAATAGCAAAGTTAGTCTTAAGCTGAAGCGGAGACATTCCAAACCATTCAAATTTAGAGGCATAATCCAAAATTTTAATATATGATGATTATCTTATTAGTGATCTGGAGCGTGAATCACTTTATAAAAAATGCATGTATCTTATGCTAATATAAGTGAATCTTCGTCCTTTAGAATTCAGTCGGAACCTTATCCGATTACTTATTGATAAGCTATGATAGAGGCTATGGTTAACTAGCAACAAAATGAATTTAAGTTGAGGGTCTTTCATATATATATATATATATATATTATAACTTAACCATAGATATGTTTCTCGTAGCAAGTGGCTTCATGTGTCGGTCTTTTATACAACAGGAATTTTGAGATTTCAGTCCTCTAAGCTTGTCACTAGTTGTTTCCTTTTATGGTATACAACAACACTATTTTTCTGCAAAACACTTGTTGGTAATTCAGTTCTTATCAGAAATATTGTATTAAATTACGAGGAATGAATTGAATATTAAAGTAAAGGACATATAATTGTTAGAAAAATATTCAATCATTCACTCACATTAAAAGCATTTAAGCTGTTGGACGCAGAATCGTCTGGGATAGCTTTTGCCTATTGGACATACTATCTCTAGGATGCACTTTTTCTGATATATATATATATATATATATATATATATATATATATATATATATATATATATATATATATATATTTTCACTTAGTGTTTTTCAGATATATTAATCATTGTGTGTGATCATTTACATCAACATTCATATGGTCAAACATTTATGTGATAAAGACACATATACCATATTGTCAAATCGTATATCATTTAATCACATAATCAACATTTAATCACAGAAAGACCTATAAATACATATTCTTAAGAGTTGAATTATATTATATCTCATCTATGCTATATAAGTGTAATTCTTTATTAGATGTTGTTCATCATATAATCATTTTTGCACCAACCGTTTCACATTTGATAGGATTTGATAAGCAGAAGAATTTATAAGTGGGAAATACTAAAGACAATATTGGAGGTTATTTTTGGAAGATGATAGTTGGTTAGGAAGTTAGGAATCAGCAAGTTAGATTTATGCTAGTTACATACTTTACAAGCTTTCTTTTCTTCTTTTCTCTTGTATAAATAAGTCATATTGGCTCACTTCTTATTCATTCAATTCAACGATAATAATGAGAAAGATTACATTTTAATGGAGGCTCTGATTCTCTATTCTTTCTCTTTTTCTTCCTTCTTTCTTGTTCATCTTTTCTTTTTCATTCATGCATGGCTCCTACCATTTTAACATGGCATCAGAACATAATTATTTGTGTTGATCGCTTTCGCTTTGAACGCATGGAGTTGGAGAATCTTGCTCTATGGAGTCTCCTTAATTTACCTTATCTACATTCCAATTTCGTCTCCGGTAGAGAGATGCAGCTACCGATGTTTAAGCTTCTGAATTTCAATGACTAATACAGACGGCCCTAAGTTCTTCATTATCATCCACTTCAAATTCAGATCAAGGGAGTTAAAGCTTGTTTGTCTTGAAAGGCCTTTCATTATGCCACCTTATTCATAAACGAACAATACCTCTTCCTTCTCTTGAATTCTTGGCCTCTTGATTTTGGAAAAGAAATCCATTTCAACTCTCATTTAAGGCTTAGATAAGGTGCACCTAAGTTTGGTTTGGTTTCACTAACCTGCACCAAAAACTTGGACACAAAGTCATGCAAGTAATTTCTTGAATTTGGCATCAACAATGTTCACACATAACAGACTCAAACTTCTTGTACCATTGTCGTGGAGCCTGCTTCAAACCATATAGATTTTATCTCAGCCTACACACATAGTCTTTTTTCCCTTCAACAAGAAAACCATCAGGTTATTTCATATAAATCTCTTCCTTCAAATCACCATGAAGGAAAGCAGTTTTTACATCCATTTGCTCTACCTCCAAATCAAGAGTAGCATCCAAACTTAGGACTTTATAATTTTCCTCACTAGAAGTTTTAAGATGATTGCCTTAGATCGAGTCTAGGTTAGGTAAACCTAGGTGAGAGTCTCACAAGAACTAAAACTGAATAAGACTAACATTGAGATATAACATCTAGATATTATATAATAAGTAAGCTCTTGCATCTACATACATGGTTTTGTGCATTAAAGTTAAACATATTTGGAAAACATGTATTGCATGATCACATGTCATATAGGTAGTTTACCATTCATCAAGAAAATAATGTTCATACAACATAATCGATTATGTATAATGTTAATCGATTATCGGAATTACAGTAGCTAACCAATCTGAAACATGTGATGCGTTAATCTATTAAGTCATTGGTTAATCGATTAAGACATAATAGAAAATCAGTTTTAAATAGCTCCTTAATCAATTAAGTCACTAAATAATCGATTAATGACACCATCGATGTGGTTTCTATAAATGATATAATTCTAGCCCATGTGGCATAACCTGCATAACTAGAAAATAAGTTTGAGCATACATTTTCATACATTGCATTAGAATAAGAAAGTGCATTAAGAGAACATAGAGAGTGAGAGTATTCTGAATAGGGTTTAGAAATTCAAATCATTGCATTTATCTCTAGGTTTCAACGCATTTGCATTCTTTCATAGTTTTCTTGATTTCTTTAAGAGTGAAAGTGAGGAAAATCTTTTTTTCTGAAAAGTGTGCAAATCAATTTTACGAAAACCTTATGCATTAAATCTCATTTAGATTAGGTTCTTGTGGGTTTTTCTGCTTAGAGTTTAGATTGGGTTTAATTTTTGAATCCGAGTATTAAGTACTCAAGACAACTCATCAAAAATAGTAACGAACAAGGAAGTTGATTTCTTGCTGAGTAGTTTCACCTCAAGAGAGATCTTGATAATCTTCACAGACACTAGGAGGTCTTGGTTCACGCGATACCGAGGCTGGGGCCGAATCACGAAAGGATAGGAGACCCAAGTAGGCGAGTTAGATATGTCTAACCAAGGTTGTTAAGCTCATAGATGCCAAGAAAGAAGCGACTTAGTTTTTATTGTAATTGGAAGTGTGCATGTAAACAAACTCAATTTCAATAGTGACGAAAAATCTCACAAGAACAGAATGGGAGGCCTAGATGTAGTTTGTAGTGGACCGCAAACGAACCAGGATAAAAATTCCTTGTGCATAATTTTCTATCCCTTATCTCCTTTACTTTTGTTCTTTACATTCTTGTTAATTGGTTTAATCTGAGTTGCCTATTAGAATATGTTTAACTATCATTCTGTAACTTCAGTAATCAATTACTTGTCTAAAGATTGGTAATCGGTAACTTGTTGTGCAAGAAACCATAAAATCAATAAGTGCAAGATTCAGGATAATCGATTATCCTCAAGCATAATCGATTAAGTCCAAGCACTGGTTAATTTATTAAAATAAAGCTTAATCAATTAAGTACAGCAGTTTTCAATTATGTGCGATATATCTGAAAAGGAGAATAAGTAACCGCTACACCTATTCAACCCCCCTTCTAGGTGTGTTCTGACCTATTGGTACCCAACAATCAAGCCTCCATTGAGGAAGACACTTCTACTGCCTCGGAGGAACTGATTCACTTCCAGCTTTTCGAGCAAGCATTAGAAGGATCGCCATCTCCAAAATCATTGAGATTCCAAGGCCTTATTGCTGGTCATGCAGTGACAGTATTGGTCGATACTGATAGTTCTCACAATGTAATTTAGCTGAGATTGACTCAACATCTATGCTTGCCAATATCTCCAACCCCTAAATTTCTAGTCATGGTCGGAAATGAGGCTCACATTTTATGTATGGGGTTATGTTTGGACACTCCTATTCTACTTCAAAATCAGTTATTCCACATTCCATTTTATCTTCTGTAAGGGAGCATCTGTTATTCTTAGAATTGAGTGGTTGCACACTCTTGGCCCCGTTACATCCGACTTTGCAATCCCTTCTATGATGTTCAACGTCGACGACAACACTATCACTTTACAAGGAGATCCAACCACTACTCGAACTTTCTCAACCTACAACCACCTATCTAGACTCATTCATATAGACGTTGTCGCTTCCTTTAATACAATCACATTCCTAGCCTTAAATGACACGAACCAAAATACCACCAACCACACTCACCTGCCCCTCCAAAAATACAAAACCTACTCACAAATTATGATACCATTTTCTAAAACCTAGAAGGCCTACCCCCCACAAAACCACATGACCATCACATCCCACTTCTTCCTAACTCTAGCCCAATCTCGGTTAAGCCATACATATACCTATATTTCCAAAATGATGAAATGACAACTACGATAAAAAAAAATGCTATTAGAGGGGATCATTATCCCCAACACATGTTCATTTTCTTTTCCCATGCTTTTGGTTAAGATGAAAGATGGGACATGGTGTTTCTGCATGGACTATCATGCCCTTAACAGTATTATAGTGAGGGATCGCTACCCAATCCCTAATATTGATGAACTATTACATGAACTTGGAGGTGCAAAATGTTTTTCTAACACTTGAAGCAAAATCTTTGACATGCACAACAACAGATGAAAAAACATAGCTTCAAATTTCTGTTGATAGTTCCTTTTACATAGCTTCTATTATGTTCTCATAGAGTATATTGTCAAGCATTAGTTAGTTAAGTCAGCTTTCCAAATATAGTTGTTTTTCATTGTTTTTTCAAATTGGTGTTTGAACCCGTAGCTTTGTATTATTTCTTCTTTTTAATTGGTTCTTCTTATGTGTTGTGTTAGCATCATTTATGCTTTCTTAATATATGTTTTCTTTCCTGTTAAAAAAATCAAGAATAAAGTTTAGAGCAATAATTGTATTAGGGTCGTGGTGAAAAAGATGAAAAGTAAGAGCTTTCAATTTTTTTAACCTTGATGAATGAATGCTTATAATTGAAACAATGAAATAATGTAAGAATCTTTAGAGCATTAGTTGTTCAGACCATTGGTTCTTTCTTAAGCTTTCAAGTCTTATACTTATAGACAACTTCATTTAATAGTTTTGTGCAATTGTATTTAATGGTGTTCATAATGGGACAGTTCCTTTTAAACGTTGCATGTGTAGTAGATAAAATAGTATTTTTGACAAAGGTATTTTCCTCTTTTTTTTGCATGTGGTAACACACTGGCACACGACACTTATAAAGATATTTTATTTAATTTTTATTCCTTTTCACTCTTACTTGTGTTAGGAGAGATAGTCACGAATCCTAAAAGGGATTAATTCTTTATCCAAAAAAGTAAGGAGATACATTTGGTAGTACCAAAAAAATATATAGTTCAATCAATAGCTAATTTTTTCACCAAAATTTAGGGTAAACCAGATATTGCACGTCTTGGAGCTTAACTGACAACACAAAGATGCATATTCACATAGAAGAGAAATGCAGCTCACAACCTCCAAAGAAATGGTTAGTTGCATTGCCATGCACCAGAAGCATTTGTAAAACCGAGGAAGAAGCATATGCATTAGGGCAGGGCTAGAAAGGAGCCAAGTCGATTCAAACTTAGGTTCAACTCTGTTTAACACAATAAAAATTGTCTTAACTCGAATTTGATACGAGTTATTTTTCCAACTCGAATTTGATTTGCTTTGAGCTCATGAGTTATTTAGTTTAACACATTAGATTGATTGGTTCAATTTTTATGCTCAAATGATGATTATTAATTTCATATGTATAAATTTAAAGATTCTCTACATGTATTTGACTGTGTTACAACTTGATTTTTGGTTGAATACCGTCTCTACAACTTAGGCATAGGTGAAACTCAATTTTGACATCTCTCAAAAGATTTGTAGTTGTCATACTTTTGTACGGTTAAAATATAGAAAACTTTTTTATGCCAAAACAGGATAATATAGTCTTTGAACCTTAGTTCTGAGTTCAATAGTTGATTACGGATTGGGGAAAATATTAACATCTCGTATGCCCATATTAAAATGGTACACTCGTTAACAACATGGACCCTTCAAACAAAATATTTATTAAAACTACATATTATATTTTATACCTTTAAAATTGTATTTGTTAAAATAAAACATTTTATTTTTTATTTTTGTCTCTCACAATACTTAATATTACTCCTACATCTCTTGGTACAAAATGGAAATCAAAGCTACACTTTTTGGCTTTGAAATTGATTAATCCATTTGGTTTAATTTTTTTTATTGATTTAGAAAGTAATATTTAAATATAATAATTTTAATTTAATAAGATGGAACTAATAACAAAAGTTTTGGGACAGGTAATACATTGACTTCTCGTTTGATAGCATAAAGGAAAACAGTACACTGGTCGTGATATTTGATTTAATTTTAAAAGAAGTTTAGAAATTATTTGCTATCAATTACTTCTTAGCAAAATTGGCCAACCACGTACAAACATGAAAGATTAAAGAAATCCAAATTTGATAGCTTTCTATGTATCTATATCAACCTAATAAGATTTTGTCTATTAATAAATAAAACATCTTATATAATTTTTCATTGTTTCTCATATTAATACATTTAGATATTTAATAAAACATGATTGAATTGGTATAAAGACATAAAACTTTTGATATAGAGATTTGGATTCAGATAAAAGTGGGTATTAGGGAATGAAGAATTAGACCATAATCTTAATCTCTTCCAAGGAAAATAGTACTTTGAGCAAGAAATATGCAGTAAACATTGTTAGAAGCGTTATGGCCATTGTCTTTTGTTTGGCAAAATGATCCTTAATCGTTCGGAATATCCATAACCCAACATCTTGAAGAGGCTTGTTTCCACACTCGTTCTTTTTATTCATGGATTGAATGCTCTAAGAAACAAGTTCCTATCCTGCCACTTCAGCAATAACAATGACCATGTGCCCATTTTCTTTGAGCGATTTGGGCCATTGAGATTAAGTTCCATTGTAAAGAAACAACACATTTGCTTGGTTTGTTTGTGCCAAATGAAAAATAAGAAAGTGGTTGTGTAGTTCTGGTTAACTTGCTCCTTGACTCTGTTGATCCACTGCTCATTTTTCATCATGTTTTCAAGGGGATGAGATTCTCTTGATTAATGGAGAGATAAATACTATAAAAGCAAGAGAAAAAATAATATAATAAGACATTTTTATCCTTTTATATATAATGAAATTTTGTATCATTAATGGAGAGTATCGTTTTCAAGTGTGTCATATTCTGCTCCTTAAAGGACACAATGGAAATTTTGTAAATTAAAGCTGCAAACTTTGATGAGCTCAACCAGTAATGAACCCTGTAAGACAGAATGGTGGCTTGTATTATTGTAACGTAATGCTCATACCCCTAACTACCACGAACCAATTCGTAAAAATTGATTCGTGATTCTTACGTATTCTGAAAAGTGGGGGTTGCTGATGCAATAGGAGTTGGAATGACAGAAAACCATAATTTAATATAAGTCTTTCTTTAATAGATAGGTAATTTATTTAACATATAAAATGACATTTTAGTTAGAAATATGAGGAGTTTTCTCATTTAAAAATGGTTATAGATTTATTTTTAAATGTATTTAGTTTAAGTTATTCAATTATTCATTAGAAACATAAATAAGTTTAAAAAATTAAATTGTATGTACTAAATTCATCCAAAATATATATATACCCCAACATGTTATAAATTTGATAGATAACATATGGTGTACCATATATTCGTGCTAGTAGCCAAGAGAATCATGAATTATGTTTGGATGGAAAGGAAAATTTGTGAAAATGGATAATGGTTATTTACGGAAGTTAAGGGATATGTCATAGGAATACTGTATATACCGAGAGAAATAGATAGATGAGAAGACTAAGAGAGGATGAGTGAGTGTAGGAGAGAGAGGTGGTGAGAATGTGTTTGTGTTTTTATGTTTTGACACAAAACATCTCCATTCCATACGCAACCTCGAGAGAGGAAGAAAGAAGGGATAGGATGGTGAGTTGTATTTGATAGGGATCTGGAAAAAGGTTTTGTTCTCATGTGAAGGATTGTCGTGTAGGGAATTCTTATAGATAGGATGGTGGGAGAAATAAGGAAGAAGGAATAGAATTAGGTAAAGCTGGGTGTTGGTTACATAGTAAGCAAAAGTGTAAAGAGGAAATGTGTTACGTAGAAAACTTAATTTTATTCATTAACAAGACACATAGTTTATACAGAATGAAAAATAAAACTAATACAGAAAAAACAAATTCCTACATGATTAGCATAACGAGTCACATAAGTGTTCCAATATGGTAGGTGAAATATTCCTAACAATCATAACTCTTATTGCCTAGAGAATAGAAACATAACTTCTGAGTCATACTAATCAGTACTGAATCACAAAAAGATAGAGTTTCATCATCCTCTATAGGGTTAAGGTCAATCAAGCCCCATGTTGGGAACAAAATGAAAATGGTTTTGGCCGAAACAGATTGAAGTTGAAGAGAGAAGATGATGCCATTTGAGGCAACAAGTTGTACCAGAGTGAGTGTAGTGTAGATGTAGCCAATGAAGTAGTAACACTGACAACTGTATCATGAAAGCTAATCTCTGGAATTCAACGAGAGCAAAAAGTAAGTGTTAAACAAGTAGCATGAGGAGGAGGGTTTGAAACAAGCTGAACTGTTCAGTTCGATAAGCATTGGTTTGAATTGAAACTCGACTTGATTTAGAAACGTGCTATGTTTTCAGCTCCAATTTGGCTCGATTGAAGTTCTTGAATTGTTCGATTCAAATCATTAACTCGAATTGACTTGATTTGTCAAGAGTTCAGTAATTATTTAGTTTAACTCATTGACTTGATTGGTTCAATTTGTTAGCTCGAATAATGATTATATTATTTATTTAGTATGTACAATCAAATATTTTCTCTATGTTATATATATAAATACATATACACAAGTATATACATATATACACATTTATATATATATAACCGAGTCAGCTCAAGCTAAGTAACAAGTTGAGTATCAAAGAAATGTTGAGTTCATTCCATACATTGTAAGCCCTAAATCATGTGTGCTGCAATAAAAAAGAGTGTCTTTTTGTTGTGATTTCAAACGTTACAATTTATCAAAAAGACACTAGTCTAGTGGTGTAAGGCCCCACTAAATTCTTAGATAAATCAAAATGTCAATAGTACAATTTTTGGCATGACAATCACAGATTCTAAAGGGATTAGTTCTTACCGGTGAGAAAATATTCTTGATAATATAAAAAAATGTTACAATTTGAAATGTAATCTCCCAAATAAATAGTAACATTTTTTAATATTGATTATTGGAAAAAAAAACTATTGGTAAAACTGGACAATTAAAGAGTCTGGACAATTAGTTTTTTTTTTTACAAAAAGCACAAATAATAGTCACAAAATTATAAGCATAATAAGTACATTTCAAAAATAACCAGCATGCTCTTATAAACCTTTTATTATTATTCTTTGTTTTGAAATTTTTATTTTTTAAATAGGCTGGAGAAATATAGTTGTTCAAAGTATGTAATATAAACAAACCAACTCATGAACCCAATAAGATAAAATGTATTCGACTCAAGTTCTAGTTGTTTATATAATATACTCAATTTTTATATAAGTTCAATTTATTTGGTTTATGACCAAGTTTATCGAACTAAATAAAAAGTTGAGTTTAGTGAATATCAAATTGGTTCGGTTCATTACCAACCATATTTGTGTCACATGAATAATTAAATTATCACGATTCCTTAGGGAACAAGCAATCTAGAGAAGACAATTCCAACACCATGGTTTATTATCAGATATGTCCACTCGAAGTGGTCAACAATAAAAAACAATGGCATAGGGAGAAAATAAATAATAGATAGGAATGGTAACCAGACGAATCGGGGTTAGATTTATGCTTACCCAACCTTAAACTTGAAATTTGAAATCCGAACTTGAATTCGGCGGGTTGAAATTAACAATATCATCCCCTAACCCGTTAGGTTTTGGGTAACTCAAACCCGACAAAGAACCCAAAAAATTCACACTACCTAAAACTAAATTCTAAAATTTATTATTTGTAGAACAGGAATGAGGAAGTGTTGTTTTTGGGTGAAATAATGGCAAGTGACCTTCTTGTAGCGGGTGGAAGGTGAAATAATAAAGTGGCACAATTGTCATATTTTACCCTAATCCAATCACAACAGGTTTTCTATGTTAAAATTGGGTTGAGTTCGAATAGATACCCATGAATTTGTTTTTCATTGTCATCCCTAATAATAAAGGCAACAAGCTAAGATTGATAGTCACATCACAAAGGGTAAGCCTAGAAGATCACATGAGAAAATTAACATTGATGGCATAGGTAATGAAGATAGAAAAGAGGTGTAGAAACTATGACCTAATAACCTATGATTAAATAAGACAGAAAAGAAAGCACTAAAGTACTAAACTAATAGCACTATACTCATAACTATTTCAATTAGAGCAATTAAATATGAAAATGAAATGAGGAAAAGAAAAATAGACAAAACAAATAACTTACTAAATATAAAGTAAAATCCCATGGATGAGATAAGACTTATTAAAACTTAGTATAATATAAGTAACTAGTTGGAAGACACATAATTAAAAAAAAATATTTAAGATATTCTATCAAATTAAGGTAGGTATGAGATATTTTAGATACACTATGGAAGGAAATCCACCGGACCCAAAAAAACATACCATTTCGCAAGAAACATTTGTATTGATACATCTCAAATGTAGACTACATAGCATCATACTCTATTCATACACGGTTGAATTTACAATATGTTACCAAAGATAAGAGGCCCAAATATTACAATTTACAAACCATGTAGTTTATCTACAACTGTCAAATTAAGGCACTTATCATGCCATCTATGGCAAATGACACTTCTACATGTGACTAAATAGGAGTTTACATAACATGACAAACATGGAGCAAAATTTGCAATGTTAAACAGAAAAGTAATCTAAACACATTTCCTGAAAGGGGCACTTCATGATAATCTTGTCAGCTGAAATCACAAGTTGGATATTTTCACAGTGAAGAACACAGACTCAACTTCTGAACTTACACAGTTGAACAAGGCCTTCTTTTTACACTCTTTTACTTGATGAAAATCTAGTACCTGTGATAAAATCATAAAATCAGACAGATTGCCACGGCGCACGGAGAAAGAATGGATCAAAATTTATCAATTTTTCTTTTGCAACTACACAACTGTTTTTTTCCTTTCCTAAAAATGTGGTTAGAAGTTGTACATTCAGTAGCTTCTGGTTGGACCCAGAGGGTCATAATCGTAGGCATCGCCAACTTTAACGAACCGGCCTTTCACGCGCCTTCTGACGTCAGCACGTTCTTTGCGAGATGCATACCTCACTCTTTTGTCAAACCTAAAATAAGATATAACAGTTTATTTTAGTCAACTCTAGAAATAAAACAAATCCAGTAATTGGGAGAGTGATGTAGTAGCAAAGATTGCAACCACAAGTTGAGGCCAGAACGAAGACTTTGGCCATCGTTACTTTTAGCTCAAATATTTTGCTACTATTTCACCAACACTCTTGGCTACATAAATAGTATAGTAAATTACTCTTTTCTCCCTGGTATTTTGCATTTAACTGCACATGTCTCCCCTCTATTATGAAAATATTTACATTCTATTAAAAACTGCTACAGTCAATCGTAGCAGATTTTTCGACTAACCTGTAAAGCTCATAAGACATTTTGTGGTCAAAGTTCATTCCTACGTTTGTTAATCGTTGCATGTTGAAAAATGGCGGTTCAGTGCACGAGGCTCTCACCTAGTGCTGCGTGTTGAGAAATGAGGATAAACATTGTGTAGCCAAATATAAAATTCACATGGTTGCACACCAACCTGAATTTTCAAAGCACTGTTCCCCTTTTCTCAACATACAAGTCTGAGCAATGGTAGGAATGACACTTGATTATCAAACACCATGAATTAACTATTACGTTGACAGATTTAGTAGCCATGTTTTATAGTAAGTTTTAGCAGTTTCTCCGAGAGTACCGTACAGGTTTTCAAAATGGAGGCTACATCTTTGTAGTACAAAAAAGTGAGGATAGAGGAATTTATTCTTAATAAAATTATTTCACTTTACTTACTTGCGTATCTTCTTCTTTTCCTTATAACGCATGACAGCATTACTGCGGTTAGAAGCAGAATGTAAGGAATTCTCAGGGAAAGGAGAATGCCAAGGAGGCTCTCCCATGAGACGCATTGAAGAAGCTCCACAATCTTGATAGTCTCCAGCATTACTCTCTCCCGCAATTCCAGAAAAGGATATGTTTGATGGGGCTTGCCTTGCCGTAAAACAAATAATTGGTTCAGTTTTTGTACTCAATATGGAATCTGCAGATTCTGCATTGCTGCATGCCGGTTGCATTGCATTGACGAGTTCAACCGATGACTAGACAAAAAATTATAACAAAATAAGCATTGTGTGAAAGAAATATCAAACAATTAAGCCATCAAAAAGGAAACTAAAATGCTATGTCCAGCTTGTCTTATTGTTCACAGTTTAATGCATGAAACATATTTAGCTAAACAAAATACAAGTACCTCATACGGATATAACAGATCTAAGATACGTAAATACACTGATATTTTGTGGTACTTCCTTAACATTTTGCAAATTCCAGATCATCACTACTTAACAACAGCACTTGGATTGTTTGTGTCAAGCAGCACTCATAAAATCTTAAGCTATTACGTGTAAACCGATAAATGATTTTTATAACTAACACCCCTCACCCAGGAATGCTTTAGGCTTCAAGTATCCAGACTTAAAAGAATAGGGGCAGCAAGGATACCCTTCACCATTTGGTTATAAAGGGGTTGATACCATGTCAAGAACCAACTCTCCTAAAAGCTTAAGCTATTAGTGGAGGATCACGATTGTCTAACTATCAGTTTGATCATGTTCCAAAAGAGGTATGAAGTTATAACATCGTGAGAAAGAAATTCTCAGAAATTTGTAAGAATGAAGCCACCAAGCTAATCCCACCTTACAAGCTAAACAATTAGCTATTTGATAGAGAAACTGGGTCAGATTAAATGAAAATGATGTATTATTTGAGAGGAATATCAGTGTGATATCATTAACCGAGATGGATTTATAATTGAAAATGCAGAAATGATGTCAAAACAAGATACGGACGCCATTCGAGAAGCTCTGTAATCTCCCACAAACTTATACCCACTTCTTTCCCTCTCTTATAGCCAAATCCCTCACATGCTTCCCACACTACCCTGCTGCCAAGTATGCAACAAGATGCTACATAAGGTCATACTACCCACTTGCCTATATAGGACAAGAAATGTCTTAAAGACCACACTAAAAGTTAAATACTGCATATTACCACAATAATAGTCATTCTTTCATTATTACTGTTGAGATTGTTGAGATAATTAGAAAATTATATATCTAGCTAGGTTTATATATATGATTATGAAGTTAAATTGTGTATTTATTTTTCTTATTGTCTTACCCTAAAGTTTAAGGGATTCGTGTATGTACTCTTGTACAATAGAGAAGGTTGAGTGCATACAAATCAGTCAAGCATTTAGAAAACCTATTAACCTTTTCAAGTATTACTTTCAGAAGACCAAAGTCAACTTCATGGGAAAATAACCTTATATGCAACATGAGCATATATACAAGGAAGAAGAAAATTTCACATGCAAAGGCTAAGAAAATACAAGGAAGGAGAAAATCTTCTCATTTAATCATTCATCTTTCTCTAATATTACCATCACTTTACTTTAAAACTTTAAAAGCTGTATATCAGCTGGTATGAAATTGTTCGGAACTATGATTAACTTCGCTTTATTACTTTTCAATAGGAGACAAAATGCAAGAAAGGTAAAAATTCTCTCTAACAGCTTCAATGTGCAAAGACGTAGATGTATTATACATTCATATTACAAGCGAGCAAAGACCAAGAATCACATTCCAATGCCAACAAAATGAAGTTCAATACTTCAATATGTATATTCAAAATTCTCTCCACAAGTTTCAATTTTGAAAGAGGTACATATACTATGCACTCACATAGAAATATTCCAGTGCCAAGAGCTTAAAGTTCAACCAATATAGACAAGGCAGTCAAAGACACTAAGTGGCCAGATTCATACAAACACAAACAACCAGGTCTACATTGAATTTCATCTAATCGACTGTTATACTAAATGTTCTTAAGCAGTACGTCAAGTTTACCAAATTTTATACAATTGAAATCTAATTGATACTTCATACATATCAACATATAATATATTTTAGAACATAAAGAAAATTGAACTATAATATTACATACCTATCAATGTCCAGTTTATTTAAACTTCAGTAAGTATGACCATCAAGATATATCACATGATTCAATGGTAGAATTGGTTAAATTCACATTTTACAAAAGTTTTTAATGGTGTAAGCATCCAATACTTAGTGGTATGTATGTATGTATGTGTGAAAGAGAGGAAGACGAAGAGAGAAGAACATATTTTGAAAATGCACAGAAGAAACCAGGTGGACAAGCAAAAAAAAGAAGAAATGAGAAAAGGTGATATAAACCCTTTATCCAATTACAGTGCAAAGGTAACCGGGGATTTAAAGTCACATAAAAGCATGGCTAGAATGCAATTTGCTTAAAAATCCCTGTCAGAACTCAGCATAGGCCCTATTTTTGAATATTTATCATAATAGTTTAGATATTTATAACCACCACATGATCAAATACACACTAGTGAATATACATGAGCATAATTGCATGAAAAATAGGGAACATAACATTTGATACTCTAATGATAGAAAAGTCAAGCTTATCATAGATAAAAGGTGATAAGATTTGAGCACCTCAGCAACAACAGCACCTAGACAATCGGAATCTTCAGCAGATATGTCCTTTATCCCAAACAAGCTATCAAATCCACCATTTTCAAAAAGCTCTTCTGAATGAGTGAGAGTCATGCCAAAAAGTTCATCGTAGTTCTCAAGATTTATATCCGCTTCACCCATTTCAAAATCAGGATACATATTATCTTCACATATTGAAGGGCACTTTGTACCAGGACGGTAGAACTGCATATTAATTGCAAAAAAAAAGTACCTAAGTAATTTGAGGAAATTATGACAGTATTAATATAGAAAATTAAACTCGTGTGACTGATTTCAATTATGGCCTGTTAGCTAAGCTATCCATGTGATGGAAATTAGAAATAGGCCAGATTTTCTGATTTCATGTTAAAGATACCAGTAAAACGGGAAACCTAAAATTAAAGTGAAATCAAGATAAAACTTTGACCAAGTAACAACAAAAACAAAACAGGTTTCAATGTTGCAATAATAGTGATATAGAAAATGAAACAAACACAAAATTTGAGAATTAGACAGAAGGAATTAAGATTTGGGGAAAGGAAGGGGACGGACACGAAACAAATTGACAAACAGGAAGGTTTCAATTTCATTCCCTCTGCTATTGCGACATGTTCATTACATCTACTGTTGGTTATGAGAATAATGAAGACAATGATAATAAGGCATTCAGCTATACCTTCGGCAGACATTGATTTGAAGGTCCAGCTGGATGGTCTGGAACAGGAGATTCTGTGCTCGACTCAGACTTAGATGAAGCACCAACCCCAGACTTATCCTTACCAGGTAGATTATTAACTTGATCTGAACCAGTCACATTCTGATTTTCAGGAGGAACCCGAGAACTCGTGTTGCTGTTCTCATTAATACTCATTAAACCTAGTTCCTGCTCACATGAAGACCCACTCATAGAAGAGATATCTAAGATAAATGACCATATAGAAGACAGTTCTTCTGATGATGGACAGCCAGAGTAGCAATTGATTGTTTGTCTCTTATGCGTTGAAGACGATGTAGACGAACCATGACCCAGCCAATCACAGTTTTGACAAAGTGAAACTTTCTCTTCAGCACATCTCACCACGGCAGGTTGTGAATTACATCTCTCACATAAAAGGGTTCGCGAGTGACGCTTCGAAAGGGAATTAGCAGAGTGAACATTTCTATCGCATGACAAACATAAGCATGCAGCATCAGAGCGGCAGTACACCATGGACCTTTGGTCTCCACAAAAGTCACATGTATAACCCATCTTTAAGCCGACTCTATTCTCGCTCCTTACTCTAAATACAGAGTTCTCTGATTACTAACCTCTATCCAAACAACAAAATCTTCTCACAAAACAGAAGTCCCTCTTATCTGAAGATGCGGAACTGGAATTCTTTCGTTTCACTTGCAAGCTGTCCGACAATCTGATATTGAAAGTGGAAATGGAGAACTGTAAATTCAGAAGTTGCCAAGAAACAAGTTAGAATTTTAAAATGAACAGATACTAAGCAATATAGAGGAAAAAAGAAAAAGAAACGGCTATTTATTTTTCATTGGTCTGGGATCTTCTATTTCCAGAAATCACATTGGATCTAGACTAATTCAACCAAAATAAAAAATAAAGGGAAAATAAATAAAGGCTGGAGTAACAAACTCAAAATACTATATCACATCAGCAAGAAACTATGCAACAGTAAATAATTCTTTCAAAATAATAGTAGGCAATTATAATTGAGACAGCATCACCTAATTAATAATAATTGATTAGTACAACTTCCACAGGGAACTTAGATTTGAAAGTAAAAAGTCATATAAATGAAATTTTGCATAGCAAAATTATCATATCATTTTATCTATAAACAAGGGCATTTTCCATCATCATTGAAGAAAATCAATAGAATTAAAACTTAACTGGAACTTCACAGAACCCTTAAAAAACATCATTCACTGGATATACATTAAAAGAAACAGATCAATTATAAAAGAATCACCATAGACCAGGATAATAATCAGTCTGCTAAAATTTTCAACTTTTCATTTTCTTAAGAACCTGAGAAAAGTTTCATGCCCAGAAAAACATGAACTTTGAAACACTAAAAAAACAAAAACAAAAACAAAAAACAAAACAAAAGATGAGAACACTTAGGGAAAGTACAAGGTAAAAAAATTACCTTAAGGAAAGCAAATAAGAGAGGACAAGATCAGTAAGCAAAAGGGCTTTGCTTTTTCAGGAGAAAAAGAAATGATATGCTTTTTATGTTATACTTTTCAAGAGAACATTGACTTATCTCTCTTATTACTATTTTTGTGTTTCTCTCTCCTCTGTCTTCCTTTTGTGTTAAGAGATAGATAGGAATTTGCAAGATGAATGGATAGATAGATAGATTTAGATGAGATATGAGGAGATATTTGTGTTTGTTATGAAGAATAATGCATTGTGATATTTATGGTATGATATTTGTGGCTTTAGATATGTGACATAAGCCAAAACTGATAAAAAGTGCAATCAAAAAGTGTAAAAAAATATAATGCATGTGGGACCAAGTACTTTTCATAGTGATAGAAAAAGGTGGGGGCTTCCCTTTATGGGTCCCCTCCCACGAGAAACAAAAGTTGCAACTTGCTACTGCTATGCTATATTTCATGGACTTTCTGTCCTTGTTTGTTAGTGTTATCATGGAAAAGTGCATATAATGAGTATTATAAATTAGATATTATAAATTATTATTTTTCTAATTTTCTCTTCAGTTTTATTATTTAATAAAATTAGTTCATGTATAAATATATTGTTAAGTTACTCATAGCTAATAAGAACAATGTTGCAAACAAGTCATTCAGCAATTTATTGTTTTGTGCAATTTAATCGATTAAGTCAATGTTTTAATCGATTAACTGGGCGTTTTCCAGAATATGGCTTTGGTGCAACACATATTCAACCCCTTCTAGGTGTATTCTATCCATTGATACCTAACAAATGGTATCAGAGCTAGTATGACGTGTTAGCTCAACCGCATACGCGTGATCCTTAAGGGAAAACAAATGGGTTCCACCAACCCCTTTGGCGGTGATGGCGCACCCATTAACCGCCCTCCCGTATTCAGTGGTGAAGGATATGCCTACTGGAAAGTCCGCATGAAAATATTCATAAAAGTCATTGACTCAGATATTTTGGAATCAGTAGTCAATGGGCCTTTCGTTCCACAACATTTAGTGGACAATGAACCGAAGGAAAAACCGAAAAGTCTATGGACCGATGATAAATGTAAAAAGGTTCAATACAACCTTCGTGCTAAAAATATCATCACATCGGTCCTATCATATGATGAATTGTTTCGGGTTTCGCAGTGTCAAAATGCCAAGGAAAAGTGAGACACTTTACAAGTGACTCACGAAGGCACTAGCGAAGTCAAGTGTGCCAGGTTGAATGCCCGGACACATGAGTATGAGTTGTTTCGTATGTTACCGAGTGAATCTATCATTGACATGCAAAAACGGTTCACTCATATAGTAAACCATTTAATTGCTCTAGATAAATCTGTTACCAAAGGAAAACTTACAAATAAAGTTTTACGTTGTCTTGACAAGAGATGGCAACCTAAAGTTACAGCTATCATGGAATCCAAGGATCTTGACTCCATGCCTTTGGTGACATTATTTGGAAAGCTTCAAGAGCACCAGATGGAGCTTGGACACTTGACGATGCACGAGGAATCAGACCGCAAAAAGAAAAGTATATCTCTTAAAGCAACAACGTCTCAATCTACAGAAGAGAAAGAAGATGATGAGTCTGATTCAGATATGGATGATGAAACATTGAGCCTTCTCGTACGAAAATTCGGGAAAATCCTAAAGAAAGGAGGCTTCAAACGTTTCCATAAGAAAGAAGCACGTGAGTCAACTAGAAAAGGAAAGGGTAACAAAGAGCGCTTCACTTGCTACGAGTGTGATAAGCTAGGACACATGAGGTTTCAATGTCCTACTTGCCTCAAGAAAGTTGATTTAGAGAAGAGCACTCCTCAGGACTTCAAGTCAAAATAAGCCTACATTGAATGGGACATACTAGAGGAGGATACGACATCAAGCACCTCAGATGAAGAGGAGACAGGCAAGCTATGCTCAATGACTAGAACAAATGATGCGTGTCGCTCAAATTCAAAGGAGGTAAACAACGAGGTATATTCTGGCACATCATCTTCGTCATCTGATGATTCACCTCCTTATGAGGATTTATATAATGCTTATGTCGAATTGCATGATGAATTAAAGAAATTAGCTAGGATTAGTTCTGATAGAAAACGAGTAATCATTCTAAATGAACATAAAATAGTTTCATTATAGAAAGAATTAGATGAGCTAAAACTAGAGAAAGAAACATTAGATCTAATATATTCATTAATACATGCAATTTCTCTAATAATAATTTATGTCAATTAACTGTCTGTGATTCTTGGGAGACTTTGAAAAATGAAAACTTGAAGCTNNNNTCAAAAGATAATTTATGTCAATTAAATGTCTGTGAGTCTTGCAAGACTTTGAAAAATGAGAATTTGAGACTTAATGAAAAACTCGCAAAACTCATGGAGAGTCAAAATCAATTAGACACTATGCTTAACCAAACTAGAAATGTTGGTGACCATACTGGACTAAGATATATTTCCCCTATACGTAGGCGAAGACCATATAGGAGACCTATTACTGGGCCTAATAAGAAATTTTATAATAAGAAGGTCCCCACATGCTTTTATTGTGGCACACATGGCCACACTTCCTACTCTTGTTACATCAGGAAATATGGTATACCTAGTGGTGTATATGTTTGGATGAAAAGGGAGATGACTCCCCGGTTACTAACAGAAAAGGAACCAATATAAATTGGACACCTGAAAAAGGTAAGTGATCTATTTTGCAGGTATGTCTACGAGCATATGGACAACATTGGTATCTTGATAGTGGATGCTTGAGACATATGACGGTGATAGATCAAAATTCCTAGATCTATAATTGAAAGAAAAAGGGTTTGTCACGTATGGAGATAACAACAAAGGAAAGATACTTGGCACCAGAACAATTGGCAACTCAAATCAGGCAATGATCGAGAATGTGCTATATGTTGAAAGTCTCGAACACAATCTCTTGAGTATCAGTCAACTCTGCGACAAAGGTAATCGTGTATCTTTTGATTTTGAATGTTGTATAATTCATGACAATATATCTAATAAAGTTAAGTTTGTCGGATATCGTATTAATAACATCTATATGGTTAACCTGGAGGATGTCACTACTCTATTTTCAAAATGTTTTATATCTAAAGAGGATGACATCTGGCTTTGGCATAGGCGCTTCGCTCATATTTATGTAAAGCATCTAGATAAATTGTCTAAAAATAATTTGGTTGACGGGCTACCAAAACTTGATTTTAAAACTCAGGAAACTTGTGATACTTGTCAAAAATGTAAACAAGTTAAAAACACTTTTGGTAAAAAGAACATGATATACACAACAAGACCCTTGGAGCTTCTCCACATGGACTTTTTTGGACCATCACAGGTTATGGGCTTTGGTGGTAGTTTTTATGCTTTAGTAACTGTTGATGATTTCTCTAGATTCGCATGGACACTATTTCTATTGTGCAAGAGCGGATGCATTCAAGATGGAGAATTTGAAAATCATCACTTTGATAAATTTCGTGATAAATATAGTATTATGCATAAATTATCGGCTCCTCGTACCCCTCAACAAAATGGAGTTGTTGAGAGGAAGAATTGAGTCTTAGATGAGCTTTCTAGAACCATGTTGAACGAAAGCAGGGTTCCTAAGTATTTTTGGGCTGATGCAGTGCATACAACTTGCTATATGATAAATCGTATACTCTTGAGGCCTACTTTTTCAAAAACTCCTTATGAACTTTTAAAAGGTCGAAAACCTAATATTGCTCATTTTCATGCTTTTGGTTGTAAATGCTTTATCTTAAATAATGGAAAGAGAGCTTTAGGGAAATTTGACTCAAAAGTTGATGAGGGTATATTTTTAGGATATTCATTGCATAGTAAAGCTTATTGAGTGTTTAATAAATATTCAATGCAAGTAGAAGAGTCTGTACATGTTCATTTTGACGAATCTTCTCCAAAAGAGAAAAGAAAGGTATTTTCTGATGATGTTGCATGTACTTTATAAGAAGCATACTCTAAGGACATGGACCAGGACAAAGAAGAAGTATAGCAAATTGTTCAAGATGAGCATCAGGACCTGCCGATCGCATGGAAGACCAAGAAGGATCATCCAATCGACAAAGTTATAGGTGATATCACTACGAGGGTGGTAACCCGTTGTTCTTTACCTAATTTTTGTAACTTCATTGCTTTTGTATCTCAAATCGAGCCAAAGACAATCGATGAGGAAATTGAGGATGTGCACTAGGGTATAGCTATGCAAGAAGAGCTAAACCAGTTCGAGCATAATAATGTATGGGACTTGGTCTCTAAACCTAAAGAACATCCAGTAATTGGTAGTAGATGAGTCTTTCGTAACAAATTAGATAATTTGGCTTGACCATAAGAAATAAAGCACGCTTAGTGGCCAAAGGCTACAACCAGGAGGAAGGCATTGATTATGATGAGACCTACGCTCCCGTAGCCAGATTAGTGGCCATTAGGATGCTTCTATCATTTGCAATGATTATGAACTTTAAGCTCTTTCAAATGGGTGTCAAGAGCGCCTTTCTGAATGGCTACATTCAAGAGGAGGTATATGTTGATCAACATCCCGGTTTTGAAAATTTTAAATATCTGAACCATGTATATAAGCTCAAGAAGGCTCTATATGGTCTGAAACAGACCCCTAGAGCTTGGTATGATAGATTGAGCTCTTTCCTTTTGGAAAAAAGGTTCGTGAGGGGTATGGTACACCCTCTTTACCCATAGATTACATGATCATGTATTATTAGTTCAAATATATGTTGATGATATAATTTTCGGATCTACTAATGATATTCTTTGTAAAGAATTTTTTGAGATGATGCTGAGAGAATTTAAGATGTCGGTGATGGGTGAGCTGACCTTTTTCCTTGGGCTACAAATCAAACAAATGGAAAGTGACATCTTCATTCATTAATCGAAATACTACAAAGAGTTACTGAAAAAGTTCGACATGGAAAAATGTAAAGAAGCTTCAACACCTATGGCGTCCGCTTGCTATCTAGACAAAGACGGCAAGGAGTTACTGAAGATGTTCGTCATGGAAAAGTGTAAAGAGGCTTCAACACCTATGGTGTCCACACGCTATCTAGACAAATATGAAAAAGGAAAAGTTATCGAGGTAACCAAGTATCGAGGGATTATCGGCTCATTAATATATTTAACTGCGAGCGTACCGATATTATGTTTAGTGTTTGTATGTATGCTAGATTTCAAGCATTACCTAAAGATTCACATTATACTGCTGTTAAACGCATCATGAGATATTTAAAATGAACAACTAATATGGGATTATGGTATCCTTGGGATGCCTCATTATTCTTGGTAGGGTATTCCTATCTCGATTTTGCTAGATGCAAGTTGGATCGGAAGAGAACTAGTGAGACTTGTCACTTACTAGGAAGTTCCTTAGTTGCATAGCATAGTAAAATGCAAGCTTGTGTTGCTTTGTCCACCGCCGAAGCGGAATACATTGCCGCCAGTGTGTGTTGCACTCAAATCCTATGATGAAGCAGCAACTTAAGGACTTTGGACTTAATCTAGAAAAGATCCCTAAAAAATATGATAATACAAGTGTCATAAACCTATCCAAGAATCCAGTTTTGCATTCGAGAACAAAGTATATAGAAATTAGACATCATTTCTTGTGTGACCATGTATAGGGAGCTATCATTTTTCTGGAATTAAAGGGAAATTTGTACCCTGTTTTGATTAGAGAATTTTATGCCAACTTTAGATATAATAATGGCAAGTATTGGTCCATGGTTTCTGGAAACTTATTTGATATGGATAGTGATATCTTTACGAATGTGGGTGGTTTATGATTGTGAATGACTTAAGAATTTTGATGTTGTTGAGGTTTACAAGTCTTGTTTGAGAGGTCCCCATCTATATATCCAAGGAGAACTAACAAAAGATGGTTCATTATCTGTAGAGAATTGATTGTTTCACTATCTGATAGCTTACATTTTAGTTCAGAGGAACACAAATCATGCACAACCTACTGCGAATGATTTGAAGTTCATGAATGCTATTAAGGGAAATGTTATGATTAATTGGCTTGAGGAGATCCTGAAGGTCATGTATAATGTCTCTACCTTGCAATCCAAGTTGATGCCTTATAGTATATTCATTTTGAGAATCATTGACTATCTGCATATTGATGTGTCTAACACCATCATCACAGAGACTTCTGATAAAGATCACCTTGTTGGTGAAAGCTTAATCCACAAGATGGGTATCTACAAGTATGGAAGTACTTGGAAATATCAAGAGGATTACACTACCATGGATTTGGATCTATCTAGTGATGAGGATCAGGCTGGAATAGATCAGCTTAATGCAGGAACTCAGGGGGAGCCGACTGGAAACGCGCCGCATGAACCATTCTTTGCATTAGCTCAGTTAGATGTCATGGAGCAAAGGCTGAATAATAGAATGGATCTACATTTTCAGTGTCTGAAGGACTCCTACCATACAGACTTGGAGCAATTTGAGGAACTCCAGGTCGCCTAAATTGATAACCACTATCAGGCTATGAGGAGTTTTGTTCAGAATACTACTGAGGCACAGAATGAGAGGTTTTGTTCGGAATTTGAAAACTTGAGATTCCTCATCCAGGGTGATATTAGTCTGACAGTTCCTGATGAAAGAGACCTTCCTCCGCATCCCTAGATTAGAAGACTTTAGACCCTAGGTTGCCTTAGGTTTAGTTCTTCTATATGGCTAATTTTCAGGATTTTTGCTGCTTTGTACTTTTGAGACATATTTTCTCTTTGCGTTTTAGGTTGTAACTCTAACTATCTATTTTTGATGAACTATTATGACTTGATATGCATGCCATTTGAACTTAAATCGTTACCATTCTGGTTTAAAATTGCGTACATAATATGCTTATCTATGTCAAATATAGTATGAATATATGTTTAATGGTACTTGATCATGATTGGTTATATGCATCTCCTATGTTTGATTGAGCCTGTCGTTTGAATGCTATAATAAAATGCTTGACCATTCCATGTTACACATATATAGATTAAGAATTGCGAGTCTGGGTATCGTGGGTCTCGCTACCTTAATACCTAGACTAGGACCCACACGAGAGTAGGTTTCGGTATCTTCGGTCCTAACTACCCACAGATCTTAAAACATGGACATAAATCTAATATGTTACGAGTATTATCGACATGGATCTTTGAATCCGGATACTCATTGTCATCCTTATATAGAGATTCTATGTGGTGGTAGTGTTAGGCAATCTATTACTTGTGATGTGAAGGTCACGTATGATTGTTTTTCTAGCAACAGGTCCTCCTCCAAATCTTCAAGCCCTAATCATGACAAGAATGAAAAAGGCCTCACCTTCCTTTGCCTTAGCAATCCATGTCCGATCAACAATAGGATTAGGGGAAAGTAGTATAGACTAGTCAAAAAGGCTTGATCCATATAAATTTGAACAAGATAGGCCCGACAATCCAACCTTGGAATTGAGTAAGTTTTATCCCAACTACTAAGGTTATCTTTGGGAGTTATGGGAGAAAGAGAAGGAGAATGGTCAAAGGGTAAGTGTTCCATCCCGTTCATCCGGACGTCTTGGCTACCCGAGATGGCCTCCTCTCTAGCCGAGCAAAAATCGACATAACCAATTAAAGAGCTTGGCCGGAGTCATCCCCCTTTAGACCAGAACTCCCAAGTTGGGGTCAAGATCACTTCCTGTCTGACATGCCGCCAACAGTATATTGTCAGGCCACCTGCAATCCCACCTATCCCCTGCCAATACAACAAGGACAGACTACAATACGACTATCAGACATATGACATGCTACAAGTCAATTAAGCACAGAGTACGGCCCAACCAAAGTCGCTTGACATGGTAAAAGAAGCTCCCGACAAGCTAGGATGGTCGGTCATGTCAATAGTATCCTCCAAGGCCACGTCATCTAACTCAACCACTATAAATAGGTGTCTCCCCCAATAGGAAGTATCACTTAGAATTCATCACTCGTCATTATTACTCGCTACTTACTTCCCATATCTCATTTATTGCTCCCGAGAATTATCTCTCCAGACTTACTAACTTAATCGTCGGAGAACCTTTTCAGGTACCTCCACCTGCGGGTCCAAGTCAACCTTCGCCCAGATTCTAGAAGAGTTCTTGCTCATATACTCAAGATATCATACCCGAGCCTCTAGTCCGACCACACTATTCATCCACAAAAG
>NW_017722529.1:0-48748 GCF_001865875.1 Lupinus angustifolius | reverse complement strand
AGGCCATCTTGTCCCTTGTCTGGGAATGTGAAATTTAGATAAGAGATGTATAAAGTAATGATAATGCGAGATTTTTTTCTTTAAAAATGTAATTAACAATGAGAAATGGACAATAATGTAATTATATAATTTACTAAAAACATTTAAGTATTTTGACATTTTGTCTCTAGAAAAACCCTCAAATTGGGGGAACTATGAAAATAGGCACATGAAGGGTTTTAGAGGGCTCTATAGACCCTTCAAAATCTTCCCCTCTTCTTCATCCAACTTCCAAACAATGGAGAGGCTTTCCAAAGTCATCATTTCCCTTCTATTCCCCTCCAAAACCAGACTCTCAAACATAGCCTAAGCGTCCATTTGCGAGTTGAGTTGTGGAGAAGAAGGAAGGGAAAATGAAGGCTTCAAGGCCATGAAATACACTTGTGGACTGACTCTGAAGCCTTTTATTTCCCTTATTTCTTCTCCAAAATCTAACTCGCAAAATGATCGTAAGGATTTGTTCGCGAGTTAGGTTTTAGAGTGGAAAGAAAGACTTTAGAGACATCTTACAAGTTTATTTCATGATTCTCAAATATTCATTTTTCATTCATTTTCCTCCAAAACTCAACTCACAATCAAATCCTATGACTTTCGAGACTTGACAACTCACCATCCCAAGCATCTTTCCTACTATAGTGGAGAAGTTATGATTGATGTGACATCCAAATAGGATAGATTTTGTTTAAAGGGCTGATATTATGCACCTTAGGAGTCGATTTAGACACCCACACTCTCATGTTATAAACTAATGTCCATTCTTGAGGATTATTGGTTAGTGTTCTTCATCCTGGATACTCCTTTATGCTCATGCATATATACACCATTGTATATCCATATACTAGTAGTTTAATACTAACTTAAAAATTAGAAACTCTTTAGGGTTTATTTACGAGATGAATTTTATAGAGAAAGAAATAAAAATGAAAGGTTTGAAAATTATAAAATATATCTGTAAAACAACTTTAAATTATTTTCTTTCTTTTCTCTATTCTTTAAAATAGAACTGCAAACAGGCCCTTAGGGTTACATCTTACCTTGTCCATAGGAGGGAGGAGCATCTTCAATCACTTTGTTGACTTACCTTCTGCTCCTAGTTAGGTCAATCATGTCATCTTGCCTTAGACAATACAAAATGTGTATTACTTCTACTCTACCAGCATAGTTATTGTTATTACTTGTGGATTAATATGTATATTTTAAGATAAAATAAAGAACACTAAAAAGTATGAAGAATTAATTATCATGTTGATAAAGTTCTCTTTATTAACATAATGGAAAATAAAAGTTGATATCTTTAACAGAAGAATATAACAATTTTACTGTTCAATTATCTTTGAAAGAATATATATATATAAAAAAATAAAGGCACAGTGGCTTACTCTATAATCAAAATATATATAACTAAAAATGTTAAACTGCTCACCTATTACTCTTGTCCTTCTATTCTTCCTTAGAAATAAGCTTTTCCACCTAATATTAGATCATTTAACAAGGTAAAACAAATAATAAACAATTAGGAATTTGATGTTGAAAAATAAAACCATTTCGAGTCATCCATACATCATTAATTACTGCACCAAACACAACAGCTCTCAATTGAAAATGGTGCTTTCCATCCTTTGTGCATTCACCAAAACATGCCGCCAGATATTTATTATTTTACAATATAAGTTAGAGTAAATTCTACCAAAGTAATAAATAGCTTATAGTTTTCTTTTTAATATTTATGTAATTATTTACAATAAAAATATAATAAGTGTGAATGGTTAAATAAATAGTATAACTTATATTTTATATAAATATTCAAAGCTTGATAGTGATAATCTAATAATGCAAGTAAGGTTGAACTTTGCTAAAAATTGAATTGTTACTTTTTTACTGTATGTTTTTTGGTGCTTGCCAAAAAAGTATATATTTGGAGGTTAATCCCTTTTGAGATTCGGAGACATTGGGTTTATTCAAGTGTGAAGTTCCATGCGGAGAGGAGTGAAAGAGTTTATAAGAAGGAAAGACCCATGGAACTAATGCCTTAAGGTTTTGGTTCAAGACGTGGTGTCTCATTTATAACTCTTCATTCTTCCTATACCCATGTAACAATGGAACTTTCCGGTCGCAGTTTGGTCCAACAACAAATTAAAAAAAAATTGTCATTAAAGTTTTTTTTATACACACAACAATGATTAAACTCTTGAAAATTATGCTTTGAAAATTCATTAATGTTTTGTTATAATCTTTTGTTTCTCTTCTCTGGTTTTTGCTTTTCTCAATTGTGCGGCAAGTCATGGTGGATTTGTGGCCACAGCATTGCCCATTGCCTACTGCCATATTTTAATTAATGTAATCAGTTATCTATTGTGTACTTGTAGTTTATGCTACGCAATAAATTTAGGCATATAGTTTAGATTATAGAGGTGGATATGTGTTACTCAAAAGTGGTTAATCATAATAGAAGTGTATTATATTTTTATACAAATTTTATTTCAGGTCATGTGCTCTTTTAATTCTGAATTGTCATGAAGAATTTTATTTTCCATAGGTCGAGAATCAAGAGCGAGTTTGGCTATGATGTACAAACTAATCTGCAAAAAGGATGAACCATTGCAGAATGGTTTTTTAGAATTTAGCCACCATTTTTCCATAAAGTGCCCCCTCTATTTTTATGAATATACAATAGGGGATTTTACGGAAGTCGTAGTTAGTACTTGTTTTGCTGAAGGATATTAGTATAAAGATTTACATATATCATATACTATTTATTTTTATTATTTTTTAAAAAGTCAATGATAATAAAATATGAGTGATGATAAATGATGGACGATATAATGACAATATATAAAACTCATATACCATTAGTGCATTCATTTTCTTCCTCATCATAGAATTAGTAGACCTAAATTATATTAATTATTAGGAATCTGAAAGCATTAGAAAAATTGGCGCCTAAACTGCATTGCTGTGACATGATTGAACAAGGCAGTTTTCAAAGACTCGCTTCATATAATCCCATCTGACAGCATTTTCCATTTGATAATCATGTGAATTTTCGTACAGTCCCAGATTTATGATAGCATTTTTCATTGATTGTAATATCTATACATCATCATTGTACATATTTATACACAATATATCATTCATCTTTCATTTATATTACTTTTTTTAAAAGTCAATAATGATAAAACATGATTGATGAATGACACATTAATAGTATAAAACTTAGACACTGTCAATATATACATTTTTCACTTTTTCATTTGATAATCGTGTGAAATTTTTGTAGTCCCAGATTTATGAAAGCATTTTCCATTTGATAATAGTGTGCATTTTTTGTATAGTCCCAGATTTATGACAGCATTTTCCCTTGATAATAGTGTGAAATTTTTGTATGCTGCATAATAATAACTCAACCACGTGTAGGAGCACGTGATGCTTCAAAAACGCTATTGATATTTTTTAAACTCAGTCAAACTACCACAACGTGAATGAATATGTAATGTGGCTCTAATGAACAAATCTACCCAAAACCCAAAATTGACAACAGAAAAAAGCAAAAATTGTGGATCATCTGCATTGACCACAAGCCTGAACTGTCTGAGAAATACACCTACAGAGTCTAGTAACTCTTGAATATCCAACTTTCACACTCTCAGCGGCAGTTCTTATTTCGGCTACGAACGAAGAAGGCAGCGACTTTTGTTCCGCACCAGCGGGATCATATATTTGAGATGGAAGGACCTCTACAGGATAGACCGCACTGCTCAGAAACCATTGTAAAATCAATCAGCATCTTCAATTACATGAACAAAGATAAATAACCAAAAAATGGATCTTGTGTTGTGAATTTGTGATAGCATTATGAATTTATGATTTATGGCAAAATAACATATATCAATTACCATTGACTCAGCTGAGATAAAGGCAATTGCAGTAACATCGTTATATTAAATTTAAGGCAACTTTTAAGTCAACTAAAATGGAATTTGTTAAAATAGAACATCTCTCAACCTAAAAAGATGACAGCCATGAGATTCTCACTTCTTTTGATTCAATTAAACTTCTTATCTGTAGGATGAATCACCGGAACTGAGATTGGTCATCCCTCAGGGCCTATAAAAAAAACATCCCTAAGAGACCAATCTCAGTTCCAGTATCCATCCTATAGGTAATAAGTTTATTTGGACCAAGCAAGAAACACAGTACCCTTGGTACAAAGGATCAACTGAACAGTACACAGTAAAAAAGTAAGTAAACAAACGAAGAAATAAATAAACTAAATAAAAAAAGTGCAGGACATACCATTTTAAGCATGTCAAATCAAGAGTCACTTTCACCTTCTTGCCACTATAAAATTCAATGAAAGATAGCTCCAAATCAAGCTGTTGAACTGCAAAACAGTATAAATTACAGTGAGACTCCCGTTTATCCTTGTTAATGCAAGATAGCAACTGGTTCAAATCAAATATTGGAAGAATTTTATGCATCAAGGACATAGCTAACTAGCTATGAATCTAGGATCACAGCTGAGAGCAGCCAGCAATACACGTTGAAGCTTATCAAAAGCTAAAGACACCCTTTTGTGCATGAAGCTTCCCTACATTTTTTACTTATTTTCCTTTTCTGCATGATGAGATCATTGAGAATGTGTGAGTACTGAGTAGTAGGCGAAATGGCCGAAGGATTCGACTAGTGGTAACTCTGGTGGTTGAGTGACCAAGAAAAGAATAACAGCCATGGAGAGTAACGATGAAGAGTGATGAAGCACATTGATGAGAAACAATGAGACCACAAAGGAGATTGGTGTGTTCAGAGAACTTTATTAGGAGGGGAGGCAAACTTAATCCTAAAAGCAAGGAAAACATTGCTCCCCCGATAAGAATTCCCATTCTTCTACCAAACATGTTATGTTCCACGAAATTTTATCCACTTAAAATCTAAGCCTGTAACCTACCTAGTACCTACCCAATGCACCCTCCGTAAAATTAAGTACAGAAGAAATTTGTTTACCTGAGTGACTGTAGAACTTTGCATCGACCAAATTTCTGATCTCCATCCGTGCTGACTGAACTTCCTCAAACACATCTAGCAAATTACTCAGAAGTGAACTTGTTATCTGCATAGGATAGGAGGTCAACAACAGCAAATTGGAAAATGATCAGTATTCATTTGTTTGTTATTCCATAATTCTTGCAAACCGAGGTTGTACAAGCAAGCAGTTATTGTAATTATATAGTGGTCAACTCATCGTGTAACTATTGTAATTAATTAGTGTAAAAAGGATCCATTTATTTATTAGCCAATTACTATATATTCAGATTCCAGTATGTAGATGGAAAACAAGGTTCAGCATATGCCTCTCTGACTCTTGCTTTCACTATCGTGTCTAGAGCTTAGAGAAGTAATCCTAATAGAGTGTGTGCATACCCGGTGCACCCATTGTAATTCAATGAGAAAAAATATGGACAATCATTTATCGACTTCAGATATCTGACTCTCCTCTGCTGTAAGAAATTTCTAGATGCTAAAATTGAAAGAATCCTACAAGATTTCTCTAGAGAAGAATGAAGCTCCAACCTTCACTCTATAAACAGAAATTGAGAAGGAAATAATTTTTAATTTATAACTAAATTATATTTGTTTTTCTCAGATCTGCCCCACAGGGCTTTTGATGCCAAATCCTTTTAACTGTGATATAGCCATTAAATCAGTCAATCTTATTCATGATCCATACTAGTTTAAATGCCCTGGTCCACATGAAGCAGACACTGCAATATAAATGCAAATTGTGGACCACCATCCCAGTCACTAATAAAAATCATAGCAATCCTTCTAAAAGCGCAGAAAGCATGCTAAGAGAAAATCAACACAAGAAATAGAGCAATTTACCTGTGTTTCTTGAGCCAAACATATTGAACTACTGTACTCCTTAGTGGTATGAGGATTTAAGACAAAGACAAAAGCAGAAAGAGCGTCCATGTTTGGAAAGGTCTGAAAAGTAAGTGCATCATATTAGAAAATAAAAAGGTATAAATGTTGAATATTAGATTAAAACAGATCAATAGTGACATAGATCAAGCTATAAATTTATGAGAAAAATGAGGTGCACAGTAAAGATTATAATGAAGGATTTTATTTTGAGATTATTTTGTTGTTTTAGGATTTATTACATATAGGAATTTGATGTTTGGATATTTTGTTTTGGGTCTCTTTTATCCTTGGGTTTTATTTGGCTTGTACATATGTTATCATTGTAAAATTTGACAATTTTTTATATATTTTAAATTCAGAAAGTATCTGAACTTGGGAATACTCTAGGTGTATACATGGAGTATCTTATCAAAAAGAGAGTACCTTTGAGATTACCGTTCTACATCAAATAGTCAACCAAATTACCTTCACAATGTTGACATCATTCAAGTTATTTGAAACTATGATGCTAGGTTGACCAGCATTTATAGTGAACCTACGTGAAAAACAATAAGCACTCACATGTTTGGTCATGTCATAAGTGATATAATTAAGCTCCAATCACAAATCAAGATTAACTCACCTCTGGAATACATAACTACAATAGTTGAGAAGAACTTTGAGACAACCATTCTCACGTTCAAAATCTTCAATATCCCACAACTGAAAAAAAGAAATGAAAACGAGGATGACTATCATAAAATGATATGTTGTTTGTGTAGACAAGAATCACGTGAAAAAAATTTTAGACCTTCAAATTCTTGAATATAAACTTGCAGGACATTCTCTTTTGCAAGTAATCATGAACGGATTTAATGGTATCCGCACAGCTTTGCTCTCCTGCAATCTTGCAGTAACTATGAAAGAACTCATTTAAGGATTTAGCTTCCGAATCCAAAGTTTCAAGCTCCTGCCTCATTCTAGTCACTTTTTCACAAGAAACCTAGCATTGAACAATATAATATTGACATTTGAGATCCAGTGTCACACATATTAAACCTTTTAAAATCAAATTGTAGGAATGAACTATATACAGGAAGGAGGGCCAACTTTCAAGTATAGTAGAATTTACACTAGGAGAATAAAAAAAATGATCTAGTGCATGATGCTCCCACCTAGTAGGGTCTGGGGAGGTTAGGTGTAGCATTCTTATCCTCGTAGGTGAGAGGTTGTTTCCAGTGTTTCAACATGTTGAGATTATTGAAATAAATAGAAGATTGTTGAGATAATTATTAGATTTTATATCTTATTAAGGTTACATATATGATTATCAAATCATAACATGTATTTATCTTTCTTATTTTATTTCCTTAAATTTAAGGGATTCATATACAGACTCTTCTACTATAAATAGAAAAGGTTGAGTGCATACAAATCACTCAAGCAATACAGATAAATAATTTGTCTCTTTCAAGTTGGTATCAGAGCTCAAATCCTATGGGTCTGGCAAAAAATATGGAGAAATCTTAATCATTCTCGTATTCTAGACATTCGGTCAACTAGCCACTATCAAGGCTAGTTCGTTGACTGTGGACAAACTCTTCCCTTATTCTCTGTCTAATAACTCTGATTAGTCCCATTGTTCAGCCATTCTGCTACGCTATCCATCGAAGCTTGACCCCTATTATTCTGGTGACTGAAGGAAGCAACAACGACCCCAAAAAAAATTGAAAAATGGATCAATGCCACAAGTTGCTTTTGCAAGAAGTACTCATCAAATTGGGTTATCAGACGATGAACACAAGGAGTATTTGCATTTCAAGGCGATTGTTATATGGCTGGCAATCCTCACTTTTCTAGTGCTTCAGGCCATACGGTTGGTAAACTTCACTTTTCTCAAATTTATCACAACCAAAAATACCACAATATGTCACTCTTGCTAATGGCTCTACAGTCAAATCTACTAGCAAAGGTCAAGTCACACTTTTTCCCTAGTTAAATTTAAATTATGATTTACTCATACTTGGTTGTCCCGTTAATTTGGTATCAATTAGTCAATTCACCTGTACTTTTATGTGTTTGATAACATACATTAATAACTTTTTTACCATATAGGGTTGGAGTATTGGACAGACAATTAGCACATGA
Source organism: Lupinus angustifolius (assembly GCF_001865875.1). NCBI lineage: Eukaryota > Viridiplantae > Streptophyta > Magnoliopsida > Fabales > Fabaceae > Lupinus > Lupinus angustifolius. The sequence continues at coordinate 40,660 of NW_017722529.1, read as the reverse complement.
GTTACATCACATGACCTATATTATTTTCAACATCCTCCTCTAGTTGTTTGTGTAAGTATCGATTCCCCATGGCTCATCCTTCGCCGCCCAAGTCATTCAAATATAAATAAATTGAAGAAAATGGTTCCTCATCTCTCCAATTTGAAGTCTTTTAAATGTGAGGCATGTCTGCTTGGTAAACATGTTCGATTTTCATTTCCACATGTAGCTCATATCAGTCAAATTCTCTTTTTCATTTGGTTCATCCAAATGTTTAGGGTCTTAGACATGTTAGTTCTAACTTAGGATATAGATACTTTGTACTTTCATCGATGACTTATCAAGATGAATTTGGATATATTTAATTAAAGAATGTTTAAAACTTTTTTCTCTCAAAATTTTTGCAATGAAATTCAAACTCAATTTGGTTATTCTATTCGGATTTTAAGACAACATTTTTCTACTCACTACATTAATTTTATGACTTTGAGTGGCATGGTCCTTCAATCTACTTGCCCTCATGAACCTTTAAAGAAAATCTACTGAACATAAACCCTGTCACACTATTGAAACTCTTTTACCAAGTGCCAAAGCACCTTTAAAATTTTGGGGTGATGTGGTTCTTACTGTTGTTTTTTTAATTAATAGGATGTCATCTTCTGTTTTGAATAACAAAATACCTTATTCCCTATTGTGTCCAAGTGATAACCCTTTTAAGGTTCCTCCGCATATTTTTTGGTTCCACTTGTTTTGTGCATGACATATCTTAGGGTCATGATAAGTTTTCAGTTTGGGCAATCCAATGTATGTTTCTTGGTTATTCCACCATCCAAAAGGGTTATCGGTGTTTTGATCCTTCCACTAAGAGATTCTACATATCAGCTGATGTTACTTTCTTTGAGCATACTCCTTGCTTTAATAATTCAGTGATTAAGTCCAGTTCTCAAGTAGTAACTCTTCATTTAGTTAATGAACCACTAGTCTTAGATAGCTCATTGATACCAACATTGATACTCGTGTCACCAATACAGCAAGTATCAATTGTGTTACAAAGTCCTCGCCCTATTATTGTTTACCAATGATGCCCACATCCTAGACAAATTGAGGCTATTGATCATAATCCAGATCCAAATGATTCCACTTTTGCTCAACCGTCTGCACCTCTTCAGATCTACCTACACCTTCCACTCAATTACCCATCACAATTAGCAAATGTATACGCTCACTTGTAACCCTCATCCCATATATAATTTATTAAGTTAACATAGTTTATCTCCTTCCCATTATGCTTTTGGGTCTGCCTTTTCCTCTATTTCTATCCCTAAAATAATATAAGAAGCACTTTCACATTTAGGGTAACACCCAGACTATGATTGGCTAGTTGTCAGCTTTAGAATCCAACCAAACTTGGACTCTTGTCCTTCTTCCAACAGAGAAATCTACATTGGGTTGTTGATGGGTTTTTGTTATCAAAGTAAGCCTAGATGCTCAGGTTGATCTTTTAAAAGCTTGGTTGGTGGCTAAGGGCTATACTCAACAATTTGGTTCATTTCAAGTGAACTCATGACTATCAAGTTACAAGGCAAACAACCTTACTGTTGGGCCAAGACTCAACTTAGAATTTACACTAGGAGAGTAAAATAAATAATTAATTTCTCCTTGATATTTCAGGTTTACATTTGTGCTTTGCACTAGGAGAGAGGGAGGTTAGTTATATATGAGGAGTGAGCCAAGAAGGAGTTGACGGATATCCTGTTATTCCTTTCGTCTTCTATCTTGGGCAGAAAATTTTCTGAGGAGCATTGCACTGGGGTATGGAATTTACCATTTTCTGGTGCAATTTTCCTATGGTGTTATCTTTTCTGCATTCAAGAAATTGTTCAAATTCTAGGTTTCCATCACAATACATACAAGGATAAAATTTCTAAAAATCTTCAAGGAGTGATGGCCCTTCAAAAACACCAAAAATAAATCTTTTATCATTTTCCAATCAATTCATCTCCGAATCCAATAAACTTTTTGAGGATATGATAAATTATGAAAGGGTGTCATGATAGTTTTCAAAGCTTTTATCACAGGATCAATTTGAATAACAACTTCCAACACAGAGAGAAATACCTGACATTTTTCCTTAGAATTTAGCAAGCTAGTATGGATATTACTATCGCTATCTTGAGTGTCCATTGCTCCACTCTGATGTGAAGATGAGATGAAATTTAATTTCAACATCTGAGACTCTTCAAGGCCAGATCTCAACTGTTCTACTTTTTTCTGTGAACAAGTAAAGTTCATATCACCAACTGCAAGCATTGCTAAATACTAACATTTAAAAAAATACCTGTAATTTCTCACGCTTTATATTCATTAATTGTAGTTTTGCCTTCTCATATGTTATATTAAACATCAACATTCTTGCTTCTACAACTCTGCAAAAGAAATACTTCACATAATCAATCATTAATCCAAAACCGCTCCACAAATATACATATATGCAACAATAAATTCCAGATTCCACACAATGACTTGGTCAAACAACATTAAGCATACCGCTTATGTCTTGGAATATTTAGAGGATCTGTTATTATCTGCCAAAAGAAAATAAAGAACCAATATATGAGAATCGGGAAATGCCAGACTTAGATAAGTCTTGGAGGAAGTAATATGCACTAGGAGAGAGGGAGGTTAGTTATATATGAGGAGGAGAGAACCACCAAATATAATCACAAAAATACATTGAAATTGATCATCTAATATAACAGACCTGAGAATGAATTTCAGAACAAAGAATCTCCATCTTCTTAACTTTCTGCAGATGAACCAGAATATCTTCCAGCATGCCAATCTAAATATTGAGAATAAAAATGAATGAATTATTTATGTAAATATCTAAAAGAAAATGTATCTACTAATAAAAAGCATGCAACAATATGCACAACTTTTTCTGAATGCTATTATTTTCTAATTTGAAACCCATAAATTAGAACATACCGATCTCAAATTTAGCTTTTCAACTGATGGAGGAAGCAACTGGTCAGTGCTCCCCAAGAAACTTTTTAGAATCTGCAAGGAAAATAAAAAGTTGACAAGCCCAATAAAACAACTGAAAGTATAATTAACACTTAAAAATGAAACATTAACCATACATCAGCCCAATCATTCCACGTTTGATCTCCAACCTTCTCTCTTTCACTATTCCCACTTTTATTAACATCTGGACTGCTTCTGTCTAAGCCCCCTTTCTTATCTATATCGTCTCCACCACTTAGTATCTTAACACCTTTCTGTTTCTTGCCAGAAGAAATCTTAACACCTTTCCGTTTCTTCCCAGAAGAAATCTCAACACCAGTTTTAGTAGCAGGGCTCTCAGCTACTTGTAGTGCCGAATGGTAGTTGTTATCAATAGGACCATGACCATCTGAGGGCAACAGAGTTGTCACTTCTTGGATAGGAGTGCTCAGAACTAGAACTTTCTCAGCAGAACTCTGAGCCAGTTTTCTCTTGGTTGCACTCTAAGTTACCCATGCACCGAATAAATGCCAAATCAATACGGATTAAGAAGCAAAGAGACTGACGTGGACAAAATCATAAAATAAATAAAAACTAGTCCTCTATTAGAAGTGATGTTTTTGAGCTCTGCTGAGACAATCCTTTAGACATGTGCCAGGCACATTTTTGCAAGAGACAAAATTCTAAATTTTATTAATAGAACCACAAATCCTTTACTGCAAGTAGACAAAACAGGAAAACCCAAGTGGGTTCTGTAAACTTTAATAGTTAAGAAATAAAACTAAAACAAAATCTTGACAGTTTTATGCTGACATCCTTTTTGCCTTATGATGTCAGTAACACATACCATATCATGGAAATTTTAACTCAAAATACAGACTTTTCTTATGCATGGACAATCATGAGTTGTAATTTGACAGATAATTATCATTTCAACGGTTTCTGTGTTCTGATTATCTGGTTTCTAAAAGTTTTATTATTCAAAGCATGATTCAACCTCCTTGATTCAAACAGAAACAGTTTTTTTTCCAATATTTTGGCAGAGGCTAGTGAAGAATTTAGAGCAAGTTGTTCATTTTGATATTTTTCCATCTCATTTAGCAAAGTAGCTTCTTCCCCAAACTTGATTCCCTTAGCCTCAAGTTTTGATTCAATTGCTACTTTTCTAGTTCTCGTTTCCCATAAATCAGTACAACTGCTATTGAAGACTTAATATACAGGTTTTCAATTTTTCTACATTTTTACAGTAAGTTAAGGGAAAAGGAAAATATGCTGCAGATATCATGAGACTTGATATTGTTTAGCAAAATTTTAGAGAAGGCACAGTATAACAAAGATGAGAAGTTTTGAAGATAGAAACTATAGAAAACCTTGATTTAGTTCAGACATAGATATACGAAAACTCAAGAAAAAAATAGCATGCAAGTAAAGGAGATGAATTAATTATGTAAACACTAATGTATCTAGAAGTCATCTATCTTTATTGTAAATGATTCTGAAAGCCGTGCCACAGAAAATGAAAGGAGATATATTAAATATCTAAACTTGAATTCAGCCTTCAACATTTTTCATCCATCATTTTAGTAAAAGACTGCAGATATTCTGCAAAGTAACAACAGCATGCAAAGTTTTTCAGAGACATTTTCTTTATTATTATTATGAGTCATGACTAAGAAAAAATCACTATCTTTCTTTTTACCTTGGCAGATTTGTTGTCCTGTGAAAACACAGAAGGTGAGCTAGGCATTTCAGTGTTTACAAAACCAGACAACTCCAAGTTGTTAGGCTTTTCAGTGTTCGCTAAACCAATACTTACGGATTCATTCTGCTTATCCAGCTGCTTCAACTCATCACTGCAATTCCTTTGACATTCTACAGATGGTGATAACTTCTGGTTAAGGGAAGTAAGAGTTGTATCATGTGTAACAATTTCAATTTCATCTTTTTTGTTCTCGGCTGTGTTCTCTGTCAGGTCATAAACTGTTACTCTATCTAAATGAGTCATCTGCAAGGGAGAAGCTTCCGTTTCCACAGGCTTCCAATTTTTATCATTGAAAGAATTATCAGCAGAAACCAAATGGAAGTTTTCCTCATCCATTATGGTCTCCACATCCTCTTGATAAGGACTTAACTTGCTAATACTTCTACTAGACCCAATTACATGATCATCTATGTTGATCAAAGATTGATGCATGTTACTCTCTGGAGTTAAACTGAAGAGTTTCTCCGCTAAAGGAGCATTGAAAGTTTCAACTTGCTTGTATTCACAATCTTTTCCATTAAAAAGTGGAGTCCCTGGAGAGTATTTCGATAACCTACGTTTCAATTTGTTAACTCCCTCTCTAAGAGATGATGTCCTGGGTGTAGTGAAATCCTTATAAATTGGCACAGTTTCACCTTTAACAACTTCCTTAATTTCCTGCAAAAGAAAGTAGCAAACATGACTGACCATGCATTTATGTAGTTAATTCAATATATGTGTTATATAATAATTGGGGCTAACTCCACACAAAAAGTTAGCTCATAGTGGGAGGATTGCCCAAGTTACTAAAAATGACTCTTGGATCATATTATTAAGCCATATGGGACACCAATACTTTAACACACCCTCTCATGCACAGGAGTGATTCACCTATAGCATGAAATTTTTGTAGGAATGAGCAACAGCTGGTGGCCTAAAGTAGGATCTAATACAAGGGTAGAATAATATCTGTCAGGAGCATCTAATATCATGGAAAAACAAGAAATTGAATGTGGCTGCAAGATAATGTGACAAAGCATAATATCGAGCCATGGCATTTGCTGTAAGTGAGCTCATGTGGTTGAAAAAGCAACTCACAAAACTCCATTTAGTGAGATTATGCAGATGACGTTCATTTGTAATAATCAAGTTGCAATGCATGTCACCTTTAATCCAGTGTTTCGTGAGAGGATCAAAGTCATTGATGTAGAATGTCATTAAATTAGAGATAAGGTCTCATCTGGAGACATCACCACATGCTTTAACTCTAATGATCAATTAGTAGATGTTTTCACTAAGTCTTTAGGAAGTCTTAGGATAATTTATATATGTTGCAAGCTTGGTGCATAAATATAATATGCTTTAGCTCAAGGGACTATTAAAATATTAGAAATTATTGTGAATATCATACCATGTAAACATGGTTAGTATCTCCTAGAATGATTCTCTAATTATATTAAATTGATTTGTATTTTGTAATTCATGGATTTCATTAAATGTCTATCTTCTCTCTCGTTTCTCTCAACAATATGCAATGGAAGATATAAATAAGGATAGCCACAAGCGCCATCATCAGCAAAGCATATCCATGATCTAATACAATCAATACAGCATGCTCACAAAATGTTACAAAAATATAAATCAAATATCAACCTAAATATTTCTTACCTTGATTGAAGAAACAGGAGTTTGGATTCCGTGAATCGCAACATGGCCAACTGTACTATCACCTTTGCTATACAAGGAATCATCTGTGACTTGAATAACAGGGGAACCAATTGAATATCCGTTTAAATCACCCAATTCGGCTAGAGCCTCTTCCCTCACTGCCATATCATCGTTTCCAACATTTCTCATAGCTGAACCTGAAGATCCTTCAACCTTCAAATAACCATTTAGTAAACCTCCAGCCTTAGAATCCAACGGGGAGACAGCCGACAAATCCTTGCTTCCTTCCGCCAAAATTGCATCCAGTATGGGAGGCAGTCTATCATAATCGTAATCATAAATTTGCAGTTTCTCTCCTACAATACACATATCGCTCGAATCTCTACCACCACTTCCTACATCAGCAGGAGAGACTTCAGATTGACAGGTTTGTTTCTTGGCTTTAGTGAGTTCCATAAGACTTCCTGGACCACGAAGAGGGCTGGAAGTTTGGCTCGGCGTCTTCTCTTCGAACTGAAGGCCAAATCTTGTAGGCGTCTTGAGGTCTCCAGATTCCGAACGAGCAAGACTCCGGTAATGCATAGAGAATGCAGTTGAATCCATTGTATGGTCATGGTTATCATCGGAGATTCCACTATCAGACAAGCGATCGGGTCTAATGAAACTAGCAGACACCGGACCATGAAAATCATCATCTGCAAAATGACATTGAATTGAATTAAATTAAATTAAATTGTCAATCAAACTATGTTTAAACCGTCCATGTGTGCTAGATGCTACACATACTCGATCCAAAGTCCCGATAAAATATAAACATTGTGTTAGGCAATCGACAGACAGCAACTGTAAAACTTGATCGAATCTATATGACATAGATAATGAAACTATTTTGAATCTCAAATGTCAATCAAACTAATTTGAATTGAATAGGAGAAAGCAATAAAACTCGCCATCATCAGTAGAAGCAACAGAACCAGCGGTGCTGCTACCGCCGGGAGAAGGGGAACCGACTGGTCTGAGAAAGGAGTCTCTGCCGTCAACGGCTTCGGCATCGGGCGGGGAAGATGACTCCTTGTCGTCGTTGTCGCTGTCGCCGGCTAAGTCGCTGAAAAACCCTAGGATTTCGTGGTCGGGAGTGGAGACGGGAGGGGTGCCGGAGGAGTCGTCATCGTCGCGGCGGAAGATGTGGACGGAGGTGATCTCGTTGTCGGCGAAGCTGACGCGGCGTAACCTCTTCCTCCGGAATGCGGTGGTTTCTTCTTCGGTTTCGGTGTTGTTGGAAGGTTCCATTTCTTGAGTTTTGTTCTCTCTCTTCGCTCCTCTCTGTGTGAGTCACGACTGTGAAGTGTTTTGTGCGGGAAAATCAAATTTTCTAGGTCTCTGGTTTCAAACCAGGTTTGTTAAATTGAAGATTGGGTAATTTTGGACGATGTGGTGAAAAAACAAACAAATAAATAGGTGTAAATAAATAAGTGTAAATACTGTAGCACTTCTCTTGTTTTCTTCATTCAGCAGTAGGATATCCATGCATTCAAGAATGGTATTCTATGTGGCATGAATTTAATTAAAGAATGACAACATAATTTATTAATAAAAATATTATATGCGTTTAATATATATATATATATATTGACAGTGTAAATATTTTTTATACTATCAGTCAATTGTTCACCATTGATTTATTAACCACCATTGATTCTCAAACAAAAGTAATAGAAATCAATGGTGGATGATGTGCAGACAGTGTAAAAAACTTTACACTATCAGTGCACAAATTTTAAACTTATATTATATTGGATTACCTCAAATAATTTCTATGTATTTTATTGTTGATGTTATGATAGGAGATGGTGTTGAACCTTTTATATTAAATAAATAAATAGTTATCATGAAGAAAAGTTTAGAAAACAATATAAAATAAGTTTAAGAATATATGTTAGAGATTTTAGAAAATATATTTATAAATTATATTTGTTGTTGTCTTTAGTAGTTGTCATTATCATGTATCAATATTTTCAATCTTTTTTATTTTGAACTCTTGAAATAATTAACTACATACAATTGACCATGACTGAACAATAGTTTATATAAATAAAATTGTTGATACACGGAATACTTATTGACTTGTATACAAGGAATGTTTGAAATTAAACCCAATAAAAATGATACTTATGTGTTGGTTGTTCCTACTTTTTTGTGTGAATGTAAAATGTGTGGCAACATTGTCTTCCTACAAATTAAAAGTAGGATAGCATTTTCACTTTATTTATTGTGGTAACATTTTCTTCCTAAAAATCAAAAGTGGGATAGCATTTTTCACTTTATTTATTGTGGTAATATTGTCTTCCCACAAATCAATTAAGTTTTCCATTTGCTCACATTAGCAACCTCGTTTGTCTAATATAAAACATGAAGCGTTATGAAATATGAGTGAAAATTCACAGGTTGACCTAAATTCCATTTAAGGAAAAATATGATATCATATTTTGTTGACTGGTCAAATTTAATAAAATTTATTCTAGATAAATTAATTAATTACGTGTTGTAACCCAGTGTTATAAATAGCAATTTCACGTGAAAGAAATTGGGTAAAGGCTATCATAAATGAAAATTGATTCAATTGTAATATCATTCTTAGTGTATATTAATTGGTTGGCGTGTCCAAAAACCGTAGGTGAAGCAAAGTTGATCATGGAGTCACCACTAAAATAATCCAACGAAGCTCGACTTACTTTTAAAGACTGAGTTACTCCATTTGACAACTTTACTAAAAGAGCCACAATGTTGCAAAAAAAAACCACCTATTTTTCTGAAACATAAATAATTTTGATATTCTAAAAGTGACCAAATAAAATAAGATTTTCAAAGCCTCAAGAAAAAAATAGTTGAGAATGTAATAATTTTTTACACTATAACCACACCATTCATCATTTGTATATTAATAACCATTGACTATTGAATGAATGTAAGATATAATTAAGAGAGAAAATTTGTCAATCCATCATCAAACATTCATTTTTAGACATCATTATCTCTTAAAAAACTACAAATGAATGATATATGATATAACAACAATATAAATCTTTATACTGACAATGCATATATGTTATGCTTTATGAATAATAGATAATATAGAGACAATGTAAAAATTTAACATTAAAGATATTAAACTCAAGCATAAAACACTGCCAAGAAAAATGTAAATATAAAAGATATTGTACATTGGACACAAATTGGACGAACAAGAACGATTGTTGAAATAGGTTTGAACCATGAGATGGGAAACTGATAGTAAATATGCAACATTACAACTTCTGAAGTCATATACCAAATACAATTCATCAATCAAACTCTGTTGAATATAATAATTTATGAAAACTTAAAGAACAAATTATGCAGATTGTATTTTCAAGAGCCAACAAGTCAATATTCCCCTTTAAATTTGGCTTCATATTGGTGAGGTTGTTGTACAACAGAGAGACAGTTTATGGAAAAACTCATTTTAAAGCAAAAATATATATATCATGACAAGCAAGACATTTAGAATTGTTGAAATTAAAAAGGAAAAGATTTAATCATGAGATAATACACTCTGATTCAAAGACCAGTCTAACCCCATGGATTAAAACTAAAATGAAGTATTATGGAAAATGAACAGGTAGAATGAGATTGAAATATGATTTAAGTACGCCTTTAATAGCATATTATGTTTTTCATTTTTTTTCTTTTGAAAGACAATTAGTATTGGATTATAAATTTAATCATAAAAAAGTCAAGTGTTAAATAAAGATGAAATATATTTTAGGTATTACACCAGTCCCTTTAATTAATATATAGATATAGATAAGTTGTATCACTCTATCAGTCTGTAATTGATTAAAAAATATATTTAAACTCAAAAATTAATAATTAACTATTTTTGACCAATCATAACTGATGGCATATATACTAGCATAATATATGAGATAACAAATATGCATCCTATAAATACTATATAGAATTGTTAATCAATTAGACCTATAGATGTTTGGAAAATGATTTTGTAGTGAAAACAGTGGATGATATATATATATATATATATATTAAATTTTAATTTAAATAATTTATAAAATATAGAAAAGAAATGGTGATTATCTTTTCGTCCCTTATTTGTTGTTGTAAATATTATAGATATTTTTTGGTACATAGTCGTTGTAAATATAATATATATGATTTGTTATTATAGTAACTCACAACAATTATAAATGACACGATACTGGCTGAGTCACGATCAAGTCAATCTTTTTAAGACATTTCGTGATACTGCCCAAAATGTGCCAGTAGATTATCAATCACACTGTCCCTAGGATAAATCGGTTTAGTTCTCTGTTATACGATTTCTTATTGCATTGTAAGAATCACTCTCGAATACACCCATAATATGGCTACCAATGTCATTTCTCAAATTCCCACAATATGGCTTCTCGTGCCAATTCTTTTTCCACAATATTGACTACCAATGTTAGTTCTCGAAATTCCCACTTTGGCTGCTTGTGCCAATTGTCAAGTGTCACGGAAAGAAAGAGGGAGAAGGTTGTCGGAAATGTGTCGGCGGAATATAAGGGGGGAGAAAAACAAGTTGAAAGGTAAACACCTTCAACTTTGTGCAAAAAATAATGAGGGAATGATGCCTCTATTTATAGCCTGAGGCATCCAACAGCTCTCTAACGACTTTTTCACCGACGACTCTATTACCAATGACTCTATTACTAACGACTCTATCATAATGGTCGAGATCTCCTTCACCGACTCTTTCCTTGTTGCATGTATATGTTGACTTGGTCAACACATGGTCCAAGCTCAAAAGGCCCCAAATTTTTAAATAAATAAATAAATATTTTATTAAAAAGAATGTTGGGTCACAACTTAAGGCTTATAAAACCTTTCAACTTCCCTCCTCCGAGCAAAGTGGAACTAGTGGATTTTTTTATTTCACTTCAAAACATCATTCTTTCAATAAATTCCAACAGTCCCCCACTTGAAATTAAAAAAACGATTTCTGAGAATTTTTGTGTTCTCAATAAGATTGTGCATAAACAAAAGTGACATGTGACTTCAACCTTTGCATAGTGAGTCCAGATTTTACTAGAGTGACTCGTAGTCTTGAACTCTATCTCCAGCATGAAACCATAGACAACCTTTTCAAAGGTGTATTCTGTAAAGCCTATGCGTTAAAGGTCATGCACGTCTAGCCCAGTATAGTGAACGCTCTAGAAATTTATGCCCCAAAATTTCATAGGAAGCGACCTCACTTCCACATTCACATAGATGAGTCTATCAAGAGTACTCCAATAGCATAGATACTCCACTTCAATTAGAGTATAGATCTCATTAAGAGTTTAACACATCCTTACATATGTTGTAGGAATCATGCTTCCCATAACTTTATAGCATGTTCATTCTCATACTTACCACGAATTTTTCATTTCTTACCGTTATAAAAGCGGTTCTCAATTTTTGCAATAGCTACGGTACTATCACAATGGAGCAATACAGTTGGAATCAGTTTTTCCCGTAGGGGAATATTTGCAAGCAAGCTTCTCAGCCAACTTGCTTCTTCACTAGTTATTGTTAGTGCTATCATCTAAGCTTTTATAGTGGATTGAGCCAAAATAGTCTGTTTTTTACTTCCAAGAAACAACTCCACCAACTATGCAAAATATATAGTCATTGATTGCTTTGGAATCATCTGAAAGAGTGTTCTAATCAGCATCGCTGAATCCTTCTAGGACAGTTGAAAACCATTGGTAATGCAATCCAAGGTTCATTGTTTTTTTAAGGTATCTCATTACCCTTTCTATAGCATGCCAATGCTGCATACTAGGTCTACCGGGAAACCTACATAATAATCCTACAACATATGCAATGTCTGGTCTAGTGCAATCAGTGGCATATCGAAGGCTACCAATGACGCTAGCATACTCAGCTTGCCTTAAACCGTCACCAATGTTCTTAAAAAGTTTTACACTTGGATCATATGGTGTGCTAGTAAGTTTACAGTTAAACTATTTATATTTCTTTAAGATCTTTTCCACATAGTGAGATTGATCCAAAGACATTCTTTCTTTTGACCTAGTAATTTTTATACCAAGGATCACATTTGTCTCTCCAAGGTCTTTCATATCAAAGTTCTTATACAATAATGATTTCACATTATTCACAATATGAATGTTGGAACCAAATACGATTAGATCGTCTACATAGAGACATATGATAGTGCAAATGTCATTTTCTGATTTGTAATAAATTCATTTGTCACTTTCATTCACCTTAAACTCATTCGAGATCATTAAGTCGTTAAAATTTTCATGTTATTGCTTAGAATCTTGCTTAAGACCATACAACGACTTATCTAACTTGAAAACATTATTTTCTTGCCCATTTATAACAAAACCTTCAAGTTGTTCCATATAGATTTCTTCTTCCAAATCAATATTTAAGAAAGCAGTCTTAACATCCATTTGATGTACTAATAAATTATGTATTGCAGCGAACAAACTTAGTACTCTAATGAATGCTATTCTAGTAACAAGTGAAAAAGTGTCGAAGAAATCTACATTCTCCCTTTGCCTGACACCCTTAGCTACAAGGCAAGCCTTGTATTTATCCATTGTGCCATCATGTTTCATTTTATTTTTCAATATCCACCTACAACCAATAGGTTTAAAAATAAGAGGCAAGTCAGCTAAATGACAGGTCTTGTTAGACTCTAGAGAATTCATTTCATCATTTATGGCCTATTGCCACAAATCAACATCCAAAGAAGTTAAAGCTTCTTGGAGTGTTGATGGATCATCTACCAATGTATAGACCATATAATTAGGTCCATACTCTCTAGTAGTCATTGTTCTCTTACTTCTTCTAGGTTCTATTTCTAAGTCATCGTTATTCCCATTATTGCTAATCACATGTATGTTACTAGTTGTTGTGCCCCCATTATTCCTCAATTTAATAGGAAATTTCATTTCATTCAAGTCTACATCGTTAAACTCAATGACCTCTTTCGTGTTAAGGTCATAAAACATGTACGCCTTGTTATTTACAACATACTCAATGAATACATATTCATAGGCTCTACTTGCGAGTTTAACTCTCTTGGGGTATAGTATCCAGACATAGGCCAAACAACCCCAAGTTCTCAAATAAGACATGTTTGGTTGTCTATTCTTAATAATTTCATATGAGGAAATTTTGCTTTTAGCATTGGGGACTCTATTTAGCACATAGCATACAATTAATAAAATTTCACCTCACCAAGAGGGTGCAGCACCAGAACTTAACATAATAGCTACAACTAATTCAGTTAAAGTTCTACTCTTTCTTTCAGCTTTACTATTCATTTCAGATGCATATGTTTCATGAATAATGCCATTTAATTTATAAAAATTATTAGACATCTTCAGACGAATATACAATACTAGTTTATTAACCAAAATATTAGTAACTAAAAGAAGGTAGCAAAACAGATAAAATATAGCCTAATAGGAGTTTGTCAAATTACATTCTTACATATAGATAATTATAATTGATTTACAGAATTTTAATATCATTTTATTCCAAAAAAATGTGATGATGAGTTTATCGTTGTATAGAAAAAGAAGAGAAAGAAGTGATTTTTTATCTCCACTCTTCTCCGGACAAGAATCTGTTGTCTCAAATTATGTCAAAAACTATATCATAGATCAGTAAAAACATGTCATGTCAATTAAAAAAATAAATTTTTATTATTTTTTGTTTTGGCTTCAATATCATTGGTCTGAAACATGATTTAGGATACATTTTGGAACAACAGATCCCACTATCTCTTTTCCTCCCATTTTCTCCTCACTTTGGAGGAGAAAGAAATCTCATGGGCCCCCTCCATTTTCATTCTCTCCCCTTGAACTCTGCCCTAAACCAAATGAGAAAAAGACTATATTTCTCTTCAACTTATCTCCTATCATTCTCTTTCTCTTCTATTTACACTCTACCAAACAAAGGCTAAAAGAAACACACATCTTACAACATTTGTTAAAGTTAGTCTTGGAAAGAAAAATGCGAGAGTCTATGAATTAATACATAATGCACTTGATGTAAAGCAGCTAGGGGTGCCCTTCAATTCAAGGCCAAGTCAAATTTCCAAACAAACAATTCGGTTGAACCCTAAAATTGACCATGTGATTAGATAGGATTCTTACTTTCAAAATTCAAATGTAACCTAGGTTAGACTTAGTCAATTTCTTTCATGGTAGCCTAAGAGCTAGCCGACCCTATATGTATTTCATTTTCCATTATTGAATAAACAAGTTGGATTATTATTGAATTAATTTATTTTAGTTAAGTGTGACTCCTAAGCAAACTTGGTCAAGCCAAGCAACCTTGAACTTATCAAACACTTGTGTTTGTGGCGTTCTAAGACTAATCACCCTCTTGGTGTGACGTCTAAATTCTTGTAAAGGATCCTTTCTTGTGGTGAATATCCTAGGCTTATCAAGCAACCTAACTTGTGGAACCTTCCACCCTTCATACCTTAACCATTTCCCTCAAAGCCACACAAATTGTGGCCATCCCAACCATTTCCAAGCCAAACTGTGAGCAACTTCTCCTAGCCACATGCCTTGACCCAAACGCTTGACCCATACACTTAGCCAAACACTTAACCATACACTCACCCATATACTTAAACCTTAACCCCAAAACACATACCCCCTACCCAAAATAAGGATTTGACATATAATTTATAAAACTGCAAGCCATATCAGGTTCAAGCAAGAACAGTCGCTTAGGAATACCAAACCATCCTAGAGGTTTCACATCAAGTGGTATCTGAGCCACTTCTTGCTCGATAATTCGACACTATGTTAGATCCAGAAGATAGTAGTCCACCATTGACCCCAATGACGACATCTCTATATGCCATGGTGAACACTCAGTTCCAGGCCCTACAATATCAAATGGAACACATGAGGGTTGATGTGGAGAGAAGACTAGATGGTGACTCTAGTGACCATGAACATAGAAGGAGAAGGAGAAGAAGACGCAAAAGAGAGAAATGCCTGATGATGAAGGAGATCCAAGGGATGAGGATCTTGATAGAGGTCGTGGTCACACACATCTAGATGGAATTAAGATGAAAGTCCCATCCTTTATGGGGTTGAACAACCCGAAGGCATATTTGGAGTGGGAACTCAAGATAGAACAAGTGTTTGACTGCCATTATTATTCCAAGGAGAAAAAGGTAAAGGTGGCAGATTTGGAGTTCCAGGAATATGCCATGATATGGTGGGATCAATATCAGAAGGATCGAAGGAGATATAGTCAATAACTCAAAAACACTTGAGATAAGATGAAAGCAACAATGAGGAAGAGATTTGTGCCAAGTTCCTATCAGAGGGATCTTCATAACAAGCTTCAGAATTTGACCTAGGGAACCATGGTTGTGGATGACTATTACAAGGAGATGAAATTGGTCTTGCTAAGGTCAAATTCCATGAGGATCGTGATGCCACTATGACTAGGTTCCTACATGGACTCAATCCTGACATTCAGGACGTGGTAGAGTTGTAGCCATATGTGGAACTAAAAGTTCTGGTACAAAAGGTTGTAAAGGTGGAACAACAGTTGAAGAGGAGGAAATCAAAATACTCCTCAACAACTAATACACGATCCCAAACTCCAAATTGGAGGGAGGATCCAAAGAAGGAGGGCTAAGCAACCAAGGAGCGCACATCTAGCACTAAGGAGGTTGTGGATTCATCCAATGATCAAGGGAGTCCAACCATGGAGTCCAACAAACGAAGCCGTGATGTGAAGTGCTTCGAATGCCTAGGCCATGGGCATATTGCATCATAATATCCTACAAAGAGGACCATGGTGTTGAAATGTGGAGGAGTGGAGTCTCAATTAGAGACTTCAAGTGGAAGAGAGAGTGAGGAGGAGGTGTTCTTGTCAGAAGGTGACATACTCATGGTGAAGAGGCTCTTAGGAAGTCAAGTCAAAGAACATGAGATCGCATAGAGGGAAAACATTTTTCACTCTAGGACTTTGGTAGAAGAAAACGTGTGCACCCTGATTGTGGATGGTGGTAGTTGTGCCAATATTGTGAGCACAAGGTTGGTATCAAAAATCAACCTTTAGACTAGGGTACCTCCAACCCCTTATCGTCACTAATGGTTGAGTGACGTTGGAGAGGCAATGGTGGACAAATAGGTCGAGGTCCCTTTCTCCACTAGGAGGTATATGGAAAAAGTCCTATGTAATGTAGCCACCATGGAAGTTGGCCACATATTGCTAGGGACACCGTGACAATATGATAGGAAAACCACTCATGACGGATTTTCCAAAAAATCACCTTCATACACCAAGACTGTAAGGTGATGTTAAGTCCATTGTCTCCTCAACAAGCCAGTGAGGACTAGAAAAAGCTCAAGGGGAAATTGGAACAAGAAAGGAAGGAAGGTGAGGTTGAATGCAAAGAGTGAAAAAGAGAGGAAAAAGGTAATTTTCGAGCTCAAAAATGGGGATTCAACACCCCCAAGGTAAAAAAAAAATTCTCCTCCGAACCACTCTTTGCAAGATCGTGGTAAGGTCAAGAAGGTTGGTAATGGTGGATCAAATTCAGTCCAAGAAGGAGGGGATGATGTAAACCAGCTAGGCGCACCCTTCAATTCAAGGGTTGTTCAAGACCTAGGGTCCCTAGGACTAGGGCAAATGTCAAATCCTCCAAGGATAAGCTTACAAAGGACGCCATTCACTCTAGTGAACTACCTAGGAACCATAATTAGGAAGGGCATTTATGTCCTTTAGTTTAGTTTATTTAAATTTGCTTGATTTTTAATAAATGGGAATTATTTTTCATGGGTAGTTTTAGATTTATGTCTTTTAATTATTCTTATTTACATTTCAAATAAAGTCATTGGTGTTGGGAGGTTATTCGATTAATCTCATATAAACTGGTCCATTAGGCCAAGTAGTTAACCTAGGCATGAAAGATGGCTAGGTGCATACATGAACCAAGGCTAGGCGTGCGAATCAAGGAGCTAGGCGTGTCACACTATGGATAGGCCGTGGGGTCAAATCCTTGGTAGTTGAATTTCAAATTCACATATTCAAGGAGTGCATGAATATCAAATTTGACTAGCCTAATTCAAGGAAGTCAAATTCAAGTTGGCATGGTCAAATCCCAGAAGGTGGCACAATTCAAATTCATGTCACATGGAAGGCAATTCGATTAACATGATTCAATGGGATTCAAATTCAAGTTGGCATGATAACATGAATCAATGAAGAAGATATACTGGATATATGGTCCGGCTAGGGTATAAAAAGTACTCAAAGGAGAGGATATGATGGTCAAATTGGAAAGCCACATATCAAGGAAGATGTCATGAGGATAAGGGCCAAATTTAAGTGGTTGCACTTCAAATTTAACCACCCAACTTCAAGGAAATTCAAATACAAAAATATGAGTCAAAATCCACTCAATAATTCGGCCAACCGAATTCAAAGTTCAAGATAGGCATGTGAGATAAAATATGGCCAAGATTGGATCAAGCCATATTCAAATTCAAAGCTTGGAATCAATTCGGCTAGATCAAATTCAAATTGGCAAAAGAAGATGACATAGGGATAAGTTGGAGATCAAATCCCAACTACTCTAAAATTGACTAGCCTAATCAAATAGATTGGAGATAATGGAAGGCAAAATTTGGCCAAAACAATTCGAGCAAGACCTATCCAAGCCATTCAAAATTCAAACCAATTAAAATTCAAGCAATTCAAGGCCAAGTCAAATTCCCAAACAAACAATTCGGTTGAACCCTAAATTTGACCATGTGATTAGATAGGATTCTTAATTTCAAAATTCAAATGTAACCTAGGTTAGACTTAGTCAATTTCTTTCATGGTAGCCTAAGAGCTAGCTGACCCTATATGTATTTCATTTTCCATTATTGAATAAACAAGTTGGATTATTATTGAATTAATTTGTTTTAGTTGAGTGTGACTCCTAAGCAAACTTGGCCAAGCCAATCAACCTTGAACTTATCAAACACTTGTGTTTGTGGCGTTCTAAGACTCATCACCCTCTCGGTGTGGTGTCTAAATTCTTATCAATGATCCTTCATTATGGTGTATATCCTAGGCTTATCAAGCAACCTAGCTTGTGGCACCTTCCACCCTTCATACCTTAACCATTTCCCTAAAAGCCACACAAACTGTGGCCATCCCAACCATTTCCAAGCCAAACCGTGAGAAACTTCTCCTAGCCACATGCCTTGACCCATACACTTAACCATACACTCACCCATACACTTAACCATACACTCACCCACCACCTTGGAGGTTTCGCATCAACACCAAAGAGTGAATTTCTCTGGTTCTAGGTGACTTAAAACTCAAATATATAAATTGTTCTTATGGAGATAATAGTGATGTTGTTGATGAGTTGAGTTACGAACTAGGTCATTTTTTTGTTACACAAGGATCTTAAAGACGAGAAAAATAGAAAATAACTATTTGCGTTCATAAATGTACCTAGAAGAGTTTGCAATTAGTAATGGGAGACAACCTACACGCGGAGTGGTCCATAACTCAGTTTGCTTGAACTCCCTTCTTTGCTAGGTAGTCTATAACTCCATTAGCTTCCTTGAGAATGTGGTCTAGTCAGACAAGCCAATGACGACTTAGAAGTTTCTTGATATCTAAGAGAACACAACTATATTGTGACTCTAGGGGATAGTTGATTGTTTCACCAAATCAATCGAGTGAATCTAAATGACATACAATATTTCTATAGCCATCTTCCCATGCTAGAAGCAAACCATACCTGATGCATAAGAGCTCAACAAGTAGCACTAAACCCTTCCCTACAAATTTAGAGAAGCCTAAGAGCCTTATGCTTGTTGCATCTCTAACCACTCCACCAAACCCAATAAGATGATTCTTTAAGACATTTGTGATGTTATCTTTAATTGTGCAAACAATTCTTACTAAATGTATCGTACACAAGATAAAACATGCTAATTTTATCTATTATACGATATTCCACTACATGACGGAGATCACTCAAACTACACCCTTTATAATCTTTTGTGATTATATGTTTCAGGAATTCCTTCATTCATTTTTTGTTCTACATTTCTATATTTTATAACCCATTCCTAATGACAATAAACAGTCAAAACAGTAAAATCTCAAAACATCGTGACAAGTAGGCGGGCACAAAAGAAAATGATCAAAGAATCCTTAAAATATATAGTTATTTACACCTTTTGTTTTAAAACGTTCACATTCAATCCACTACTCTATACAAATATGTCTAATGACCTCAGTAACCAGTGACTAATGACGTTTGATGTCCAACACTCATCTGAATTGTCCACTGGAATGAATTCTAAATTTTATACTTTTTTCCAAATTCTCTACTCGTCTGAATTGTTTTTTTAATTTGTTTTGTTAATTCACTCCCATTTTTCTAACATTAATGAGACTCGTACTATCAACAAGTTGTTGGTCTAATAGTATAAGACTCTGTTAAATCCCTAGGATCACCGAAATGTCAATGATTTGATTCATAAGAACGACACTTGTTGAGAGGGGCAACCACATACTCTGAAAGACATTAGTTCCTTACCCAAAAAGTAAGGGATACCGTTGGTAGGGCAAAAAAAAATTAAGATGCACACTACCACTAATTAGCTTATTGCACATAATAAGTGTAAGATGCAATAACCACCACTACATGACATGAATTATTGTATCATCCACACGTACCATCAACAATGAGAATAATCCCTGATTATTTAATCGTCAAGTGAGGATGCACCAATGGTGACAAAGCCACCACAAATAAGGAGAAAGGATGTGGACTAGAAGTGGACCTAAATGCAAATGTTAAATAAAGGTTTGAAGGAGCTAAATTTAAAATGTAGGCAAGACATAAAATATTAGTTTATATACTTAATGCGTCAAAAAAAATAATTTATTCAAATTCATATAATATATTAATATTATTTTTGTTTTATCTATTCAACGCCATTGTTTATTTTTTTTTTACTTTTTCATCTTTTATTAATACCCATGAATGGCCTGTTGGTCTGTTTTAATTTTTAAAACACACTATAATACACGCACCCGATTTAATTTGCAGGCGCATGCATGTGATAATTTGCAGGTGCATGCTAAATGGTAATAATGGCAATGACATTGGAGTGATAATTCTAGTGATAGTTATGATAATGATAGAGTAAGAGCAATAGTGTTCGGGAGTAGAGGCATCTAAGCAAAGTACCATACAGCTTAAACCAGTGTATCCTTTGGGCAGATGATAAATACAAAGAACTTGCAGTTACATGCTATGGCAGAATTCATACAGACATTGTAAGATACAGTGAGGAGTACCAAGAAAATAAAGGAAAAATCTAACAAAAATGTTTAACAGAACAGTTAATACAAAAAAAAAAACATTGGTTCTATGAATCTGACCACTAAAACATTGTTTCCATAGTAGCATGTAAATGACTCATGATTCAACCATATAATGCGCGCCATGGCTCCTTGCTCTCCTTTGTCGCCTTTTTAAGATTCCATTTTACTTTGCCTTCTGAAAACTGCAGACCCGTACCACTAGCCAAAATCTCACCTATTTCATGAATTGTCTGCCACAAAGCACTAACAATTAGATGTCAAGGCTTAAGATACACTCACTTATAGAAGAAAATTGAAGATAAACTTCCTCTTTTTTGTTTCAATGAAAATAATAACGAAAATGTGATTTTAACAACTTCTGGCAAGTCGCAACATCTAATAGTTAATGTTGTTCCGTGTAGTTTGCACATAAAACTATCAGTGTTGCAAGAAGTAATTCAAAACTTCAAATAAATTGCTCAAATGATATAGTTAGTTAGTAATAATACCAACAAGACGTTGGCTCGAGTTTCATAGCATTGCCTGAAACTATTCTCTTCCCCTTCTTTCTACAACAGAAACATGTGAAATCCTCACTCTTCCCCTTCTTTATGCAACAATAGTGACTCGCATCTCAACCTCCAACATACACATTTCTAGGGCAAAGCTTCTTCCCCTCACTCCCCTTCTCACATACCCACTTCTTTCACAACCATGGTCTCATCTCAACTTCTAAGTTTTAATATTTTTAATTATACTACTTTATTCTCCCTGTCTCAAAACTTAAAAGAGTACAAATTTCTTACATTTTTAGTCTTTTAATGCAATTTTACCCTTAGCTATAGCGATCATCCCGCCACCCGCAATCCCGCTATAATGTTTTTTGGGTTCAGCCGCTATGCTCCGCTATCACAATTTACTACCCAGGGCCAACAATTCTCCAAATAATGGAGAACTCTTCAAGGAAACAAAATAAAATAATGTATGTTAAAGTGATAAGAAAGATGAATACCTCAAGGTCCTTGTCAGATTTATTCTCTGAATATTGACCAGTTTGTCCAATTAGAAAAAAGGTAGATAAGTTCATTAGGCGAACAAAGTGAAGAAAACATGCTAAAGTTTCATGCTGAATCTGCAATGAAGAAGGTGGCTCCTGAGTTTTGTTTTGTACTGCCATCATTGTGTCTGTACTTTGACCTATCTGTATACCATAAACTAAAGCTTTACTTTCATCTAATCTTAG
This sequence comes from Lupinus angustifolius, assembly GCF_001865875.1. NCBI lineage: Eukaryota > Viridiplantae > Streptophyta > Magnoliopsida > Fabales > Fabaceae > Lupinus > Lupinus angustifolius. The sequence goes on along the minus strand of NW_017722529.1, from coordinate 18,599 downwards.
GGGTTTACTTTGCCCTTTAACCTTGGATGATGCCACCAAAAATGGTACCAAAAGTGTAGGTAACAAGGAAGAGCCATTGACCCTATATGTATTTCATTTTCCATTATTGAATAAACAAGTTGGATTATTATTGAATTAATTTGTTTTAGTTGAGTGTGACTCCTAAGCAAACTTGGCCAAGCCAATCAACCTTGAACTTATCAAACACTTGTGTTTGTGGCGTTCTAAGACTCATCACCCTCTCGGTGTGGTGTCTAAATTCTTATCAATGATCCTTCATTATGGTGTATATCCTAGGCTTATCAAGCAACCTAGCTTGTGGCACCTTCCACCCTTCATACCTTAACCATTTCCCTAAAAGCCACACAAACTGTGGCCATCCCAACCATTTCCAAGCCAAACCGTGAGAAACTTCTCCTAGCCACATGCCTTGACCCATACACTTAACCATACACTCACCCATACACTTAACCATACACTCACCCACCACCTTGGAGGTTTCGCATCAACACCAAAGAGTGAATTTCTCTGGTTCTAGGTGACTTAAAACTCAAATATATAAATTGTTCTTATGGAGATAATAGTGATGTTGTTGATGAGTTGAGTTACGAACTAGGTCATTTTTTTGTTACACAAGGATCTTAAAGACGAGAAAAATAGAAAATAACTATTTGCGTTCATAAATGTACCTAGAAGAGTTTGCAATTAGTAATGGGAGACAACCTACACGCGGAGTGGTCCATAACTCAGTTTGCTTGAACTCCCTTCTTTGCTAGGTAGTCTATAACTCCATTAGCTTCCTTGAGAATGTGGTCTAGTCAGACAAGCCAATGACGACTTAGAAGTTTCTTGATATCTAAGAGAACACAACTATATTGTGACTCTAGGGGATAGTTGATTGTTTCACCAAATCAATCGAGTGAATCTAAATGACATACAATATTTCTATAGCCATCTTCCCATGCTAGAAGCAAACCATACCTGATGCATAAGAGCTCAACAAGTAGCACTAAACCCTTCCCTACAAATTTAGAGAAGCCTAAGAGCCTTATGCTTGTTGCATCTCTAACCACTCCACCAAACCCAATAAGATGATTCTTTAAGACATTTGTGATGTTATCTTTAATTGTGCAAACAATTCTTACTAAATGTATCGTACACAAGATAAAACATGCTAATTTTATCTATTATACGATATTCCACTACATGACGGAGATCACTCAAACTACACCCTTTATAATCTTTTGTGATTATATGTTTCAGGAATTCCTTCATTCATTTTTTGTTCTACATTTCTATATTTTATAACCCATTCCTAATGACAATAAACAGTCAAAACAGTAAAATCTCAAAACATCGTGACAAGTAGGCGGGCACAAAAGAAAATGATCAAAGAATCCTTAAAATATATAGTTATTTACACCTTTTGTTTTAAAACGTTCACATTCAATCCACTACTCTATACAAATATGTCTAATGACCTCAGTAACCAGTGACTAATGACGTTTGATGTCCAACACTCATCTGAATTGTCCACTGGAATGAATTCTAAATTTTATACTTTTTTCCAAATTCTCTACTCGTCTGAATTGTTTTTTTAATTTGTTTTGTTAATTCACTCCCATTTTTCTAACATTAATGAGACTCGTACTATCAACAAGTTGTTGGTCTAATAGTATAAGACTCTGTTAAATCCCTAGGATCACCGAAATGTCAATGATTTGATTCATAAGAACGACACTTGTTGAGAGGGGCAACCACATACTCTGAAAGACATTAGTTCCTTACCCAAAAAGTAAGGGATACCGTTGGTAGGGCAAAAAAAAATTAAGATGCACACTACCACTAATTAGCTTATTGCACATAATAAGTGTAAGATGCAATAACCACCACTACATGACATGAATTATTGTATCATCCACACGTACCATCAACAATGAGAATAATCCCTGATTATTTAATCGTCAAGTGAGGATGCACCAATGGTGACAAAGCCACCACAAATAAGGAGAAAGGATGTGGACTAGAAGTGGACCTAAATGCAAATGTTAAATAAAGGTTTGAAGGAGCTAAATTTAAAATGTAGGCAAGACATAAAATATTAGTTTATATACTTAATGCGTCAAAAAAAATAATTTATTCAAATTCATATAATATATTAATATTATTTTTGTTTTATCTATTCAACGCCATTGTTTATTTTTTTTTTACTTTTTCATCTTTTATTAATACCCATGAATGGCCTGTTGGTCTGTTTTAATTTTTAAAACACACTATAATACACGCACCCGATTTAATTTGCAGGCGCATGCATGTGATAATTTGCAGGTGCATGCTAAATGGTAATAATGGCAATGACATTGGAGTGATAATTCTAGTGATAGTTATGATAATGATAGAGTAAGAGCAATAGTGTTCGGGAGTAGAGGCATCTAAGCAAAGTACCATACAGCTTAAACCAGTGTATCCTTTGGGCAGATGATAAATACAAAGAACTTGCAGTTACATGCTATGGCAGAATTCATACAGACATTGTAAGATACAGTGAGGAGTACCAAGAAAATAAAGGAAAAATCTAACAAAAATGTTTAACAGAACAGTTAATACAAAAAAAAAAACATTGGTTCTATGAATCTGACCACTAAAACATTGTTTCCATAGTAGCATGTAAATGACTCATGATTCAACCATATAATGCGCGCCATGGCTCCTTGCTCTCCTTTGTCGCCTTTTTAAGATTCCATTTTACTTTGCCTTCTGAAAACTGCAGACCCGTACCACTAGCCAAAATCTCACCTATTTCATGAATTGTCTGCCACAAAGCACTAACAATTAGATGTCAAGGCTTAAGATACACTCACTTATAGAAGAAAATTGAAGATAAACTTCCTCTTTTTTGTTTCAATGAAAATAATAACGAAAATGTGATTTTAACAACTTCTGGCAAGTCGCAACATCTAATAGTTAATGTTGTTCCGTGTAGTTTGCACATAAAACTATCAGTGTTGCAAGAAGTAATTCAAAACTTCAAATAAATTGCTCAAATGATATAGTTAGTTAGTAATAATACCAACAAGACGTTGGCTCGAGTTTCATAGCATTGCCTGAAACTATTCTCTTCCCCTTCTTTCTACAACAGAAACATGTGAAATCCTCACTCTTCCCCTTCTTTATGCAACAATAGTGACTCGCATCTCAACCTCCAACATACACATTTCTAGGGCAAAGCTTCTTCCCCTCACTCCCCTTCTCACATACCCACTTCTTTCACAACCATGGTCTCATCTCAACTTCTAAGTTTTAATATTTTTAATTATACTACTTTATTCTCCCTGTCTCAAAACTTAAAAGAGTACAAATTTCTTACATTTTTAGTCTTTTAATGCAATTTTACCCTTAGCTATAGCGATCATCCCGCCACCCGCAATCCCGCTATAATGTTTTTTGGGTTCAGCCGCTATGCTCCGCTATCACAATTTACTACCCAGGGCCAACAATTCTCCAAATAATGGAGAACTCTTCAAGGAAACAAAATAAAATAATGTATGTTAAAGTGATAAGAAAGATGAATACCTCAAGGTCCTTGTCAGATTTATTCTCTGAATATTGACCAGTTTGTCCAATTAGAAAAAAGGTAGATAAGTTCATTAGGCGAACAAAGTGAAGAAAACATGCTAAAGTTTCATGCTGAATCTGCAATGAAGAAGGTGGCTCCTGAGTTTTGTTTTGTACTGCCATCATTGTGTCTGTACTTTGACCTATCTGTATACCATAAACTAAAGCTTTACTTTCATCTAATCTTAGGGGTTTACTTTGCCCTTTAACCTTGGATGATGCCACCAAAAATGGTACCAAAAGTGTAGGTAACAAGGAAGAGCCATCTCCTATAATTTTATTAAGAACCTCATTAAGAGCACATGCAAGTACTGGTGGCTCATAATGCTGCATAACCAAGACTGAGACCTGGTGTGAAGAATTTAACAAAATCAGATGTATGTCTAGAAGGAAGATTAAAGTGTAAGAATAACAAATTATGTTGAAAGTTAAATTTAGAGTAGATACACATTTCAATCCCTCATGTTTTTCGAGCTTACCAGTTTAGCCCCTCAAAAATTGAAAAACCCAAAATGGTCCCACAAATTTAAAATGCGGGTCAAATTAGTCATTTTTAGGGTCAAATTAATCCCTACCATGTATTGTAAAACATGCTAAAAATGACTAATTTGACCCATATTTGAAGTTTAAGAGGACCATTTTGGGATTTTCAAAACTTGAGAGACCAAATTGGTAAGGTCGAAAAACATGAGGGACTGAAATGTGTATTTACTCTTAAATTAATAAGGTTTAACCATTAAGGTTGTGCTTGGAAAACTGTTGGGAGAACTCAAAGCCTAGTTTGGAGCTTTTAAACATGTTTGATATCTCCTATAGTCATTTATAATTATAACTGGATTTGTAGCCCAAACCTAAGTTGAATAAAAAGTTTAAAGAATGTCACTTATCCATTCACCAACACTCACTATAGATTTTCCTCTACTACTATGACCACAATACCCTTAGAAAATTGAATGCTACCTACAATTCTCCCCATTTTTTCAATGTTAATTTTGGTAAATACACATATAAGTAATTATGATTAACACTATCCAAACAATATCCATTCAACCAAAATCACTTTCAACAAAATAGTATCAAAATATTTTTAAAACTAACTTCAATAAACTCAGTTTTGCAAACAGGTTTGCAGACATACCTAACATATTTTTAAAAACAGCATGCCCAGTGTAGGAACTCTGAAGACAACAATTATTAGAAAAACAGAAATGCAATAGTAGCAGCAACTCATTGGCACCAAAGTTATTTGATAGAGTATCAACTATCAAATAAATAATCATACATGCTATAATAAGGAATAGCAAATGATTATGTGCTCGGGATGAACTCTAGGCATTTGTTTTTCGGATGAATTTTGAAATGAAATGTAATGTTAGTTCTTCACAGAATCAGAGTTTACATAATTGTGGTATAGGAGAAGTATAGTCTAGCAGAATTATATTGCAATCAAATAACAGCCACCACCTCCATTTATGCCTAAATTTTAAATGCAATATTTGAAGGTAAAGCATATGGTTTTTGGAGCTTTCAAAAGAGAATTTTTATTTTAAAGGTTTATGAGAAGTAGTACAATCTTGAGACGGATTGCATTTGCATCAGGGAACAAAAAATAGGAGGAAAAGAAAATATTATATATTATTTTCAATAGTAAAGATTTAAAGCATGTTTAGTGCAAGACATCAAGTTTATCAGAATGTGAATCTAATGACCAAAGAAGCACATATACTCCTAAATTGTGTATCATACTATCATACTTGCACACATATGGCAATCAAGGATATGTATGATGAGACCAAAGTCAGCATGCGAATACAAGATAGGGTTTCAGAAGAATTTTCTATTGCAATAGGATTATACCAAGGGTCAACATTGAGCCCCTACTTGTTTACATTAGTCTTGGATGTGCTTACTGAATATTGTCCAAGAAGTAGTGACAATACATGCTTTTTGCAGATGATATTGTCCTAGTGGGAGACTCAGGAGAGAAAATAAATGGGAAGCTAGAAATTATGACTTTTGTATAAGTCGAAGTAAGACGAAGTGCATGGAGTTTATGTTTAGCAATAGGCGAACAAATCTTATTGTAAAGGTAAAGATCGAAGATCATACCAAACAACAAGTCACTAGATTTAAATATATTGGGTCAATCTTTCAAAACAATAGAAAAATTGACAAAAATGTGAACCATAAAGATGTTTGAATATTGGAATGGCTCAATCTTAGTGATAATAATGAGTGCAATTTATAAGCAACCTAAAGCTAAAGTAGTTACATCTGATAGCACCTAAAGGAAGGTTGTTACTAGTGATCAAGTTCAAGATAATATTCCACAACTATAAGAAATATATTGTTAACATAATGTGAGAGAAAAAGATGCAGAGTTGTTGAGTAAAGTAAGGGATCTGTTATTTTCTCCTATCAAACCATAGGATTCAAGGGGTTGGATGCAACTACGAAGTATTTCATGTGTCATATATAATAGAAATGTGTACTAAAGTTTAAGGGGATGTTTTACACACAACTATAAGGCTCATAATGTTATATGATGCTAAATATTGGGTAGTCAAATATCTACAAGATAATAAACTTCATGTAGCAAAGATGAGAATGTTATAATGGTTCAGCGGATACACTAGACAAGATAGGATTAAAAATGAATGCATTGAAGAGAAAGCTGGAGTAGCTCCTCTTATGAAAATGATGGCGGAGTCATGGCTTAGGTGGTTCGGACATGTATGAAAGAGACCATTAGAAACCCCTATAAGGAGAATATATCAAATGGAAGTTAGCCCAATTCTTTGAGGAAAAGGAGGCCAAAAAAATCATAGGTGAAACAATTAGAAAAAAATAGATATTATCTTATGTCAAAGAATATGATTTATGATAGAATTATGATGTCATTCGATCAATGTAGCCGACTTACCTACTAGAATTAAGGCCCAGTTGTTATTGTTGTAGTATCCCATATCCCTTGTACATGACCATTCCCATTCCCATTAGGGTGTTTGGTTTTGTCAAGAACATAATGATCCACTTTTATGATAGGCAGATGGAATGGAATCATAATTATGACTAATAAATTGTAATGAGGGAACAGAAATAAACATCACTCCATCTCTATTCTCTAGAAGCTTTGAATCGCCCATCTGATAAGGGAACAGTGATTCCAATCACAAACTTAAGGAATCCAGAATCCTTAGGGGTTGTTTGCGAGTTGATTTTTAGAGGGTATAGGAGGGAATGGAAGGCTTGGGAGCCATGAAATACACTTCTGAGATGACTCTGAAGCCTTCCCTTTCCCTTTGTTCTCGTCCAAAACTCAACTCACAAACAAAACCTTAGTTTCGTAGAATAGAATCACCATTTCCCTTTTTTGTTATTGTAAGGAGGATTTCCCTATCAAACCATAGGATTCAAGGGGTTGGATGCAACTACGAAGTATTTCATGTGTCATATATAATAGAAATGTGTACTAAAGTTTAAGGGGATGTTTTACACACAACTATAAGGCTCATAATGTTATATGATGCTAAATATTGGGTAGTCAAATATCTACAAGATAATAAACTTCATGTAGCAAAGATGAGAATGTTATAATGGTTCAGCGGATACACTAGACAAGATAGGATTAAAAATGAATGCATTGAAGAGAAAGCTGGAGTAGCTCCTCTTATGAAAATGATGGCGGAGTCATGGCTTAGGTGGTTCGGACATGTATGAAAGAGACCATTAGAAACCCCTATAAGGAGAATATATCAAATGGAAGTTAGCCCAATTCTTTGAGGAAAAGGAGGCCAAAAAAATCATAGGTGAAACAATTAGAAAAAAATAGATATTATCTTATGTCAAAGAATATGATTTATGATAGAATTATGATGTCATTCGATCAATGTAGCCGACTTACCTACTAGAATTAAGGCCCAGTTGTTATTGTTGTAGTATCCCATATCCCTTGTACATGACCATTCCCATTCCCATTAGGGTGTTTGGTTTTGTCAAGAACATAATGATCCACTTTTATGATAGGCAGATGGAATGGAATCATAATTATGACTAATAAATTGTAATGAGGGAACAGAAATAAACATCACTCCATCTCTATTCTCTAGAAGCTTTGAATCGCCCATCTGATAAGGGAACAGTGATTCCAATCACAAACTTAAGGAATCCAGAATCCTTAGGGGTTGTTTGCGAGTTGATTTTTAGAGGGTATAGGAGGGAATGGAAGGCTTGGGAGCCATGAAATACACTTCTGAGATGACTCTGAAGCCTTCCCTTTCCCTTTGTTCTCGTCCAAAACTCAACTCACAAACAAAACCTTAGTTTCGTAGAATAGAATCACCATTTCCCTTTTTTGTTATTGTAAGGAGGATTTCTGTCTCTTGAATCGCATTTCTACCCCTTCAAGAAATTCTTCTTTTTCACCAAAAAACTAGGGTAAAAAAAAGCAATAACCATTTTTTCCATGATGAGCCATCTTTGGCCATGCTATAGAAAGAGTTCTATTACATGGGCTGTTCTATTATCCAGCATAAAAGGTTGCATGTTTGATTTTATATTGATGCAATAGTTTCTAAAACTCTTCCATTCTTTTTCTTTGTAATTATGTAGCGTTCTCTTTATATCCCAGAATTACTTCACATCAAAACCATGAAAAACCAAAAAAGAATATCTCCTTATTCCTCTACTTAATTTAATCAAACTAAGGAATTATATATTCCTGTAAACAGCGTATTCCCCTTATGGATTAACCTTGGCACAATGGTAAGATTGTTTGCCGTATTCGTGGAGGTTATAGATTTAAACCCGGAAACAATTTCTTCGCTTGTGAGGATAAGTCTGAGTACATCTACCATCCCAGATTTCACTAGGTGGAAGTCTCATGTATTAGGGTGCTCTTTTGTAAATTAGGGAATTTTATACTTAATAGTTGACAAGGTAAACTATTTCAATCACATTATCAGAGGAATTAGTATAACAAATTAGGATCAAATTTAGGGGTTTCCCTTTAAAATAAAAAAATAAGAAAAGGAATTTGAGTAAAAAGAGGACCTGGTAAATGCCCTGATCATCAACATAGTGAAAAACGTTCCCAGATGCTTTGTGGTTCTTGATTCCATAACCCTCCAAGGAGAAATCAAAGACGTCATCACTGTAACAAAAAATAGTAATAACCCAACAATTAAGACCCTTCAATTGAAGAAACATTTCACATGAATGATGAAGAAAGAGAGAGAAAATAACCGGCGGGTAAGAGAGGAAGAAGGGTTAGGGTGAAGAGCATCTAATATGGCAGAGACAAAGCCCTCAGTGTCTCTGAACAAAAACAACACCTTCGCTGCTACCTTCATTTCACTCATGGACTCGACACAACAAATGCGCTTTCTTCTAATTTCTAAGTTTTTTTGGTTATTTGTTCTCACCTTTGTTACACTGCATGACGTTTCTCCTCTTGCGTTATTAAGATAGCAATAAAATATGGTTTAAATATGAAATAATTTTTATATAAATTAATTATTTGTGAATTATGATTGTTATAAAACTATAAAAGTACTCAACTGTGTGTCTGTGTCACAATATATAAGAAAAGTAGTGGTTCATGCTATTATCAAAATGAATATTTCCTATGATTTATATAGGGTTACATTTGTCATTCCATTTTTTTAATCAATAAAAAACCAAACATTTCGAGTAAAATATCATTTACTAAACTAGACACTCCCATTAACTATATACTTTAACTTTCTTGAGGGCATTTTAGTCGGTGCACAATATTTTTTGGAATAAAATAATAAGTCTCTTCTTCATCATTTATTATACCTCATCATATTATCAAAAAAGTGTAGGTCATTTCCACTACTTGGTATTTTTGGATCGGGCTAAAAGAGTAATTTAAGGCATTATTTAATGACAAAAGAAAAAGTACATCTCTTTGTCCACTTTTTCAAACCTACTATGGTGGAAAACCAAGGGTTACTTTGAAACTCACACACCCTTCTCTTTTTTTGAAATCCGAGAATCTTACTCTCGCTCTTATAATTTCACTATCAATCTCTCGCTCTCAATTTCAATCTCAAACAATACGAAGTTCTTCTATAATTAATTCATGAGATTGCTTAGACGATTGATAAACAATGGTCACCGTTTTGTTGAAACCATGGAAACCTTCCTTTGTTCTCTCTTTTTAGTCCATTTTCTTTTCTATCTATTATAAATAAGTAATTTTTATTAGGTTATGATATGTGAAAAACGAAATGGTTACCATTTTATTGTAACCATAGAACCATTCATTTGTTAAATCTAATTTTAGTCCATTTTTCATTTTTTTTTAAAAAAAAGACTTCTTTACTGTGTATCATCTTCGAATCTATCTTTTTCAAATCCTCAATCACAAACTCAAACCTCATTATCATTATCTTCTTCCTAAAGGTTAAATATGAGTTTCATCTATTTTGTTTGGCATTTTTTTTATTTTTTTAAAAATGGCTTCTTTATTGTGTTTCATCTTTGAATCCATCTTTTTTGAAAAAGTACTTCAAAAACCATTCATTATAATCATGTATCAATTTTATTGGGTTATAGGTTTGAAAAAAAAATGCATTTTTCCTATAATCATGGAACCCTGTAAAATTGACTTCTTTATGAGTTTCATTTTTTCTCAATTTTTTTTTTGTAAAAATCACTTCATGGATTAACTATGTTTTCTAGGTTATGAGATTACACAGAAAATAAATGCTCTGAAATTTCTTTACCATTTTTTCCTTTTTTCATTTATTTTTAAAAATGACTTATAGGCATGGTTTAACTTGTTCTTTATTGGGTTCACTCTTTTACTTACTCTTCTGTTTGATGTCTAATTATCTTTACTCTTTCTCTACTTCTTTGTGCTTTGCCAATTTTTGCTAAATGCAAATGTCAAATTTCACACTTATAGTGAAGTACATACATGTATTCCTTTATATTATGTGGTGTTTTACTTCAAAAATCGCCTCTTTAAAAAATGTCATTACATATTTGATCCCAAAATTGTTTATTTGGTGTATTTTTACAGTATAAAATTTTGATAATTTCCTTCATATTTCATACATTATCTGCTCTCTTACATTTTGTTGTGACTTATGAGCTTGATTCTATGCATAACACTATTGAAGTTTAGTGTTTCTATTAGCTCTTGGTTTTCTACAACATCATTATGGTTTTATCAAATATGTTTTTACAACTTTATGGTGTATCTACACTTTCTGATGCATATTTTTTTATCTCCCTACTGATCTGCATAATGAACTTTACATTTGTTTTGCATTAATTTATTTAAACAATGAAAACTAAATTTCAAATTAAAAAGTTTGTGATTATTAACTCATGGAAGATAATCATGTATAAATTTTAAAAATGATTTATATGCATGAATTAACTCGTTCTTTATGTGTGTGTAATATATGTAACTCTGATTATATATTTTTTAATAAACAAATCAGAGCTTTGCATTCAATGTGTAGTTTGCTTATGTGCTTCACACCGATGTCTAATGAATTTTACTCTTTGTTTCTAAATTTTGCCTTTCTATCTCTGCCTTTTGTGCTTCACACTATTTCTCTTTGATGTTTATTTACCTTTACTCTTTCTCTGCATCTTTGATTTTTACTAACAAAATGTTAAATTTATGTATATACAGTCAAACTCCTGATAAAAATATGGTCTTTATGTTATGTGGTATTCTACTTCATTAATCACCTCTTTAGAAAATTCCATTACATATTTGTTACAAAAAAGGCTTTAGTCTTTTTTATTTCACAGTTTGTAGGTGTTGTGCTTCTTTGATTTTTACTAAACAAATGTCAAATTTCACATTTATAGTGAATGACATGAATGCATTTTTGTATAATACATACATTAGTGAGATTATAATTTTTTAATAAACAATATTTCGGTGTATGCAAGTGTTCTTGTTGAAATAGCAAAAGATTCAGCCAGCCCAAGAAGCCCAATATGAAGTTCTTGACTCTTTCCTCTTTGGGAAACTATTTCAAATTTCTGTTAATTCTGTTTTCTATTTAGTTTCTATTTTTAGCTCAATCACTTTTAGTTTTTCAGTTAGTTAATTTTCTACTTCGTTCTTATGAGAAAGGATTACTCTTCAATTCAATACAGTGCATCATCATTCTTTTGTGAGTTATTCACTTTCTTTCTTCGTTCTGGTTTAGTGCATTACTTGGCAGAGGTTATGTTGTTTTTGTCAACAATCAAGGCTCACCAACTTCAACATGGTATCAAGAGCTCACAATCTTGAAGAAGAATAATAGATGTACCAACACAATATCATCACCCTATTTTTTTGCATTTCTGTTCTGCACACCTCAACCTTCGCTCATGGCCAACCAAATCATAAATCCCATCCTTGATCCATCAAGCCCCTACTACATGAACCCCAATGAAAATTCGGGTGTTGTGATCGTATCCTCCTTATTAAAAGGAGAAAATTATCATCCATGGTCAAGGGCAATGACCATGGCTTTCGAATCAAAGAACAAAATGGAATTCATTAATGGAGCTTTACCTAAACCTCCTCCCAATGACCATATGTATTCAACATGGAAAAGATGCAACAATTTAGTTGTTTTGTGGCTTACCAGATCAATAGATCCATCCATTGTCCAAAGCATCTTATGGATGGAAAGTGCACAAGAAATTTGGGAGGATCTAAAAGAAAGGTATCATCAAGGAGACAACTTCAAAATTTCAGAACTCATTGGAGAGATGCATTCTATCAAACAAGGCAGTGCATCAATAGACAAATTCTACACCCAAATGAAAGGTTTATGGCAACAATTGGATGATTATAAACCCATCCCAAACTCTAGTTGTGACATCAAGTGCCAATGCACCTTGATACCCACCATAAAGAACTATAGGGAGAATGAGTATGTTATCTGCTTTCTCAGAGGATTGAATGAACAATTCACCTCAGTCAAATCCCAGATTATGCTTATGGACCCTCTTCCCTCCATCAAAAAAGTGTTTTCAATACTAATTCAACAAGAAAGACAAATGATGTGTGAGGAACCAAAATTCTCAGTTAATTTCACAAGCAATAATTATGATGCAAAACAAAGAAGCAGATGAAGAGGGTTTAGAGGTTCATCAAGTTGAAGAACCAATGTGCAAGGAAGATTTGGAACCTTTACTCGAGGCAGAGGTCAGAAAATTTGCACATACTGCCAAAGAATAGGGCATACCGTTGATGTATGTTACAAAAAACATGAGTTTCCACCAAGCTACTCAACAAATTCAGGCAACACCAATTGCTACTCAGGAACAGATCCATCACCTGATGAACTAGAAGATCCTTCAAGAACAGGATGCAAGGAAGACAGGTCAGATTCGAGCCCTCTATTCACACCCGCACAACAAACTGCACTAAAGAATCTTATTCAAGAATCTTTTAATCAAGGCGTTCACATCACCAACCAACTTAGCTCTATTAGTGCCTTAACTCCTAACTGTGACTAAACTCATTCAGGTAACCTTTTAAACCTGCTTTTTAGAAAAGGTAAGTCAAAACATTGGATCCTTGACATAGGGGCAAAAGACCATGTCTGTCACACCCTCTCACTTTACCAGAATTTCAAGAGGATCAAACCTCTATCTATATCACTACCAAATGGCTATCAAGTCACTGCCAACTACTCAGGAACTGTGATATTCTCTGAGTTTCTTTACCTCACCAATGTTCTTTATGTTCCAGTTTTTAAATTTAACCTTATTTCTATATCAAAGCTTACCACCTCTCTAAGCTGCTCACTCATTTTCTCAACCAATCATTGTCAAATTCAGGATCCACACTCCTTGAGGATGATTGATGCAGCTGAGCTAAGAGGGGGATTGTATATGCTAACTGAATTCAGCAAGAAACACACCACACCTCACAATGTAAATGTGTACACTGCCTACAATGACTCCAATATTTGGCACACTAGATTAGGCCATTTTTTTGATAAGAAATTGGCTCACATGCAAACAATGTTTACTTTCACTCAATGCAATAAAACAGTAGATCCTTGTGAAGTATGTTATCTAGCCAAACAACAAAGATTGCCTTATCCTGTTAGCATTAGCACTTCTGTTTGTGCATTTGATTTAATACACATAGACATATGGGGACCTATATCAATGCCATCAACATTTGGACACAAATATTTTTTAACTATAGTTGGTGACAAAACCAGGTTTACCTGGATATTTTTCATGAAACAAAAGGATGAAGCTACTCAACTTGTCAAGGGTTTTGTACCTTATGCAGCCACTCAATTCAACAAGTAAATAAAAACAATTAGGAGTGATAATGGAAGAGAATTCCTAATGACAGACTTCTACCTAGAACAGGGGATACAACACCAAACTTCTTGTGTTGAAACTCCACAACAAAATGACATTGTGGAAAGAAAACACCAATGCATACTTGGTGTAACTAGAGCTTTAATTTTTCAATCTAATTTACCTATATGTTATTGGAATTATGCTATTGCTCATGCCATATTCTTAATCAATAGACAACCTACTATGTTTTTATCTAACAAATCTCCTTTTGAAGCATTGCATCAAACTCTGCCTGACTTTAGTAACTTGAAGATATTTGGTTGCTTGTGCTATGCCTCCACATTGGTGTCTCAGAGAACAAAACTAGCACCTAGATCCAGAAAGTGCACTTTTCTAGGATACAAACAAGGCACTAAAGGCTTCACATTACTAGACCTCAACACAAATGAGGTATTTGTCTATATACATGTTGCCTTTTTCGAACACATCTTCCCTTTTCAGGCTGAATCATACACCACAGAGGCCAGAGACAACAACCCTGCACCAATTATGCCCATCAATCAAGAAGACATATTTTCATATGCCATTCCTGAAGTAATAAACTCACCTCAGATAACAACCAATGATCCATCACCTAACCAACCCTCATCAACAACAGAGACATCCACTCCTCTTACAAGACAATCTCAGAGAACCAGAAAGCCACCCAATTATCTCAAAGATTACCACTGCACCCTTCTCCAACAAACTGATCCACCTCTTTCCCAAATCAAATATCCCATCAGTGACTCCCTCTCATACAATAACCTGTCTTCCAAACACAGAAAACTTTCCCTATCACTAACCATTAATCCAACCCCTACAACTTATGCTAAGGCCATCAAATCTGCTCATTGGCGACATGCCATTCGCACAAAATTAAGTGCTTTGGACAACAACCAGACTTGGACACTAACTCAACTTCCACCTAAAAAAGAGCAATAGGTTGCAAATGGATATTCAAAATCAAATACCATCCCGATGGCTCTATAGAGAGATACAAAGCAAGATTGGTTGCTAAGGGATTCACACAAACCGAAGGTGTGGACTATATGGAAACATTAAGTCTAGTTGTGAAGATGACCACAATAAGGGTTCTTCTTTGTCTTGTTGCCATCAACAATTGGCATCTACAACAGCTGGACATCAACACAACATTCCTTCATGGTGATTTCCATGAAGTCGTATACATGAAGCCTCCACCAGGTCTCAACATTTCAGAACCTCAATTGGTTTGCAAGCTACAAAAATCAATCTATGGATTGAAGCAAGCCAGCAAGCAATGGCACCACAAGCTCACAAACACATTGCTAAAACTTGGTTTTACTAAATCCACCTCTGACTATTATCTTTTCATTAAAAACACTGAATTTGGATTTACAGCAATCTTAGTATATGTTGATGATTTGATTTTAACAGGTAATGACTTGAATCAAATTAAACAAACCAAATTTGTCCTACATACAAAATTCAACATTAAAGACCTTGGAGACTTGAAGTTCTTCTTAGGGATGGAAGTAGCAAGATCAAGGCATGGAATAGCCCTATACCAATGAAAATATACTCTTGAGCTGCTACAAGAAACCAATTTCCTTGGAGCTAAACCAACATCTACACCAATGGCATACAACTCTACCATTCATTCTCAATCGGGTTCTACTCTTAAAGATGCCACCTCATACAGAAAACTCATAGGCAAATTACTATATCTTAATCATACTCGACCAGACATCTCCTTTTCAGTTGGTTGTCTTAGTCAATTTTTGGCATCCCTAAATGATGAACACTATAAAGCAACCACTCAAATTCTTCGATATCTCAAAGCTTTACCTGCTCAAGGCATCTTCTTTCCAACACAGAATACAACAACCATTCGAGGATAATCAGACTCAGACTAGGCCACTTGCATTGATACAAGGAAATCCGTGAGTGGTTGGTATTTCTTCATAGGATCAGCTCTTATATCCTGGAAAAGTAAGAAGGAAAACACAGTCTCTCGTTCCTCATCTGAAGCTGAATACAGAGCTTTAGCCATGGCTACCTGTGAAGCTCAATGGTTACTTTTCTTGTTTCGTGATTTGGGCATTTCTCATCCTAAACTTGTTACCATTTTCCGTGATAACAATTCAACTTTACAAATCACGGCTAATCCAATTTTTCACGAAAGAACAAAACATATTGAGGTGGATTGTCATGTAGTTCGTGAAAGATTGACAAATAACACAATTCACCTTCTTCCAATTCACACTTCATTACAATTAGCCTACATATTTACAAAATCTCTCTCACCATCACCATTTTGCAACATCATCTCCAAACTTGGCATCATCAACTTCTATATGCCAACTTTGAGGGGGCGTGTTGAAATACAAAAGATTCAGCCAGCCCAAGAAGCCCAATATGAAGTTCTTGACTCTTTCCTCTTCGGGAAACTATTTCAAATTTCTGTTAATTCTGTTTTCTGTTTAGTTTCTATTTTTAGCTCAATCAGTTTTAGTTTTTCAGTTAGTTAATTTTCTGCTTTTTTGCCAAAAGTCAGTTTGTATAAATAAGTATCCTTGTGCCACTCATAATATTATGAGAAAGGATTACTCTTCAATTCAATACAGTGCATCATCATTCTTTTGTGATTCATTCACTTTCTTTCTTTGTTTTGGTTTAGTGCATCACTTGGCAGAAGTGATGTTGTTTTTGTCAACAATGAAGGCTCACCAACTTCAACAGTTCTGCTTCACAATGTTTCTATGTGACATCTAATTACACTTATCTTTCTATGCTAACCACCTCTTTAAAAAAGGTCATTACATATATTTGTTATCAAAATTGCATTATTTAAATTGACTTATGTGCTCTCTATGACTTAATTTTGTTGCTTTGTGACTTATGAACTTGATTATTTGCATCTCACTTATTCACTCCATTGGTGATATCTCATTACCATTTCGTTTATAAATTTTGTGATGTTTGTATCAACACTATTGAAGTTCAGTGTTTCTATTACCTCTTGGCTCTCTACAACTTCATGACAATTTTATGAAATATGCCTTTACATTATGTGCCAACTTTTACTACAATGTTGTTTTATGGTTTATTTAGTTATTATTGAAAGTACTTGATCATTATAGAAAGTACTTTATCATTGAGTCTTTTAGCATAGAATGAAACTCCTTAATAAAATTAGGCTTTTACATTATGAGATGACTCCTAAAAATCACTCCTTTTAACTTTACTAGAGTTTACCATTATGTATTTTAGTTCAACCTTTATTACCAAGGTAACATTTTTTTTGGCCATTACATGATAACATTAAAGTGCGTCTATTATAACATTAGAAAATTAACCATGTAATAATCTAATTTCATAGCTATTAGAATTGTAAAAAATGTAGTGTAGCCTTAGAATTGTAACCAACATAATTTATAAATTTTGATATATGTAATCTAATTTCTATGGTTGACAGTTGGTTATTTTCTATGTTTAACACTTGACTATCTTCTATGGTTGACACTTGATTTTTTAAAGGGTAAATATGTCATTGCACAACTTCTTCCTTTATAAAATAAAAACCAATAGTTAAGTTATGAGCCATTTACTAAACAAGACATTCCCCTTAATTATCATCTTTAATTTGGCTGGGGGTATTTTCGTAATTGCATTATATTTTTTGCAATAAAATATTAAATTATTTTTTACTCATTTATTATAGAACCAATATTACATTAATGGGCTTGGGTACATTCCTCGGGTTTAAGCATTTGGTGGGGTTAAATCTGACATTTGATAACTGCTAACTTTTCATTTCCTTTTCAATAAAAATCCGATATAGAAATGAAGTGATGATAAAATGAGTAAAAATGTAATTTTACCCATGGAAGGTGAATTGTCTCACACGTTAACCTCTCCACTTCTCCTCTTTCTCTCACAGTTCTCTCAACTCCTATATTCCACTTTTGTTCCAAAATCAAATCTTCACTCTTACACTTCTCTTCTCTCAACTCTTAAAGGTTCACTATCACATTGTTCTTCTGTCTTATCTGTGTTCTAACCTTGAGATTTTCTTTGCAACCTTGATTTTTGCTTTCTAACAAAAACTATGCCTTTTAAGATTGTTGGTTTGTGGTTTTTATTCATGTAAAACTGTGTTTCGAAAACATGTTGTCAAGAAGATCTTTGCTCCTGACCTTGGCACAGTTTTGATGAAGACACCAACATCACCAAAAATAAGAAAAGGAAGAATACTTATGAAGACAAAGAAGAATAAAGCTTCAAGAAAATTAGATTAAGTCTCTATAGGTACTTCTACCCTAAAACCCCTTGTTATGCAAAGTAGTAATGCTCAAACCATTTTTAAAGAATAATGAAACACTTTAAAAATACTTAAAACATTTTTGAAATGATGTGTAACGGGTTAGTTCATTCAAGTAACAAGTTACATGTGAGAGAAAAAGAGTTATCCAACTTAAAACTGTACAGAGTAATCCATTACTGCATTTGAGTAACAGATTACCAGCTTTACAAAAGTTGAGTAACCGATTACCCAAATGGTGTAATCGATTACTCTAATTCGTTTTTAAATAAATAGTGGACATTGAGTTTGGATAATCGATTACCCACTATCAGTAATCGAT